>NC_057719.1:723638-734625 GCF_004010195.1 Chiloscyllium plagiosum | reverse complement strand
TTCATCCCCTCCCCCACTCACCTATTGTACTCTATGCTACTTTCTCCTGACCCCCACCCTCCTCTAGCTTATCTCTCCACGCTCCAGGCTCTCTGCCTTTATTCCTGATGAAGGGCTTTTGCCTGAAACGTCGATTTTGCTGCTCCTCGGATGCTGCCTGAATTGCTGTGCTCTTCCAGCACCACTGATCCAGAATCTGGTTTCCAGCATCTGCAGTCATTGTTTTTACCAAGAAGGCATTTGGTCCACTTGTCTTCATTGGCCAGCACATTGAGTACAGGGATGGGGGCATCATGTTGCGGCTGTACAGGACATTGGCAAGGCCACTTTTCGAATATTGCATACAATTCTGGTCGCCCTTCGACAGGAAGGATGTTATTGAACTTGAAAAGGTTCAGAAAAGGTTCACAAGGATGTTGAGCTATAGGGAGAGACTGAACAGGCTGGGGCTGTTTCCCCTGGAGATCAGAGTCTGAGGGATGACCTTATAGAGGTTTATAAAATTATGAGGGGCATAGATAGGGTAAACAGACAAGGACTTTTCCCTTAGGTGGGGAAGTCAAGAACTAGAGGGCATAGGTTTAGGGTGAGAGGGGAAAGATATAAAAGAAACCTAAGGGGTAACTTTTTCACACAGAGGGTGGTGTGTGTATGGAATGAGCTGCCAGAGGAAGTGGTGGAGGCTGGTACAATTGCAACATTTAAAAGGCACCTGGATGGGGACATGGATTGGAAGGGTTTAGAGGAATAGGAGTCAAATGCTGACAAATGGGACTAGGTCAGATGGTCAGCATGGAAGAGTTGAGTGAAGGGTCTGTTTCCTGCTGTATGATTCTGACACTACAACCTGTTAGTTTGACAGCAGTAGTCAGGAAAATGTTTGAATATCTGAATCTCACCGTTTCTAACCAGCCAAATTGTTCCAATGAAACTTAACCCGCTCAGCTCAGTAACATTCCAGATAAAATGAAGATGTCAACACCTTCAGATTCCGATCTCACTCCTGATTTATTGTGTGTTTTCTCTCCTTCTATGTTGTATTTAGGTCACAGCTGTTCCTGTTTCAGCCATTGACACCTTGGCTGGACACACCTTCAGCTCCTTCACCATAGCCTTGTTTGCCTCGGCATCTCAAGTGCACATTGAAATCCTTCATCAATGTGGACAAAGTTAAAAATCACACAACACCAGGTTATAGTCCAACAGATTTAATTGGAAGCACACTAGCTTTCGGAGTGACGCTCCTTCATCAGGTGATAATGGAGGGCTCGATCCTAACACAGAATTTATAGCAAACTTTTGCAGTGTGATGTAACTGAAATTATACATTGAAGAATTGATTGTCTGTTAAGCCTTTCATCTGTTAGAATACAGTGATAGTTTCACTTCTTTCATGTGTAAATCACAAAACCCTTTTTTTAAAAGTTGCATTCTCGGGTTAGCTGCTGTTAACAATGGTGATAGCTAGACAATATGTTGAAGGTGTTAGCCCCCTGTGTTCCCTGTCTATGACCTGATGTTTAGATTGATTATAATCTAAAAAGTGAGATAACAGAGTTTTACATAAACTCATGCAGTTTTTGAGCAAAGTGCAATGTAACTCTGAAACTACCAAAAAAATTCACCACACACAATATATATGTGTGCATGTGGGTCTTTGTCTGTCTCTGTGTATATCTGTGTGTGTGTGTGTGTGTAGTGCAATGGTGATCACCTGTAATGTGACATGAACCCAAGGTCCCGGTTGAGGCCCTCCCTATGGGTACCGAACTTAGCTATCAGCCTCTGCTCGGCCACTTTCCTCTGCTGCTTCATCAATGTGATGGGGGTTTCTGCATCTCCCAACCTCACAGCCAGGGAGTTCCAGATTCCCCACCACCCTCTGGGTGGCAAAGTGTTTTCTCACATTCCCTTTAAACCTCCTGCTCCTTCCCTTCGATCTATGCCCCTTGTTCAGTTATCCCTCCATTGAGAGGAAAGGTCCTTTCCTGTTTGCCCGCCTATACCCCTCATCTGAACAGAAAACATGTGCAGGGATACAGAGATTACACAGGGCAGTGGGACTGGCTAATGCACTCCAGCAGAGAGCCAACATGCACACAGCTGGAGCACTGCACACTGTTCTATCAGACCATGGGACATGGATGCAACCTTAGGCCACTCAGCCCATTGGGTCTGCTCTGCCATTCAATGATAATCTTCAACTCCACTCTCCTGCCTTTTCCCCCTAACCCTTGATTCCCTTCCTGATTACAAACCTGTCTCTCTCAGCCTCGAATATCCTGAATGCCCCAGCCTCGACAGCCCACTGTGGGAAAGCATTCCACAGATTCACTCCCCCCGGAGAGAAGAAATTCCTCCTCCTTTCTGGTTAAATGGAAAACCGACGTTTCGGGCAAAAGCCCTTCATCAGGAATTTGAACCAGGGTCTCCTTACTTTGAGATAATCCCCTCTGACTCTCCCACAAGGGGAAATAATCTCTAAACATCTTCCCCTCTCAAATCCCCTAAGAATCTTGTATTTTGGATAAGTAATAGGCATCAAAGGCACTGCAGAAAGTGATGATACTGGGAGTGAAAGGCTGTAACTATCCTGAAAGATTAAACAAATGATGGCTCTTTGCTGCAGGAATGAGCAAATAGGTTACCTGATCAGGAAAGGCTTCAGTGGTGGAAATGTCGAAATGTTGTGCAGGGCCATTAATTCATTCACAGGACATGGGCCAGGTCAGCATTTATTGTCCGCCCCTAATCACCCAGAGTTAAGAACTAGCCACAATGCTGTGGGTCTGGAGTCACATGTAGACCAGACTGGGTAAGGATGACAGTCTCCTTTCCCTGAAGGACATTGGTGAAGCTGAAGGGTATTTTTCCCAACAGTCAGTATTGGTTTCGCAGCCATTTTTAATCCAGATCAATTCCAAAGTAAGTTACTTTTGTTTACAGATTCCTACCCACAGATTTTCATTGTGTTCAAATTTGACCATCTGCCATGGCGGGATTTGAACCAAGCTCAAGGTTAGAGTGGTGCTGGAAAAGCACAGCAGGTCAGGCAGCATCTGAGGAACAGGAAAACCGACGTTTCGGGCAAAAGCCCTTCATCAGGAATTTGAACCAGGGTCCCCAAGAAACTATTTTATCTCAGGAATACCCAGGGTGTGGTGGCAGAGAACAGTGTGGCTGCTGTCCAGGGGAAACTAGGACATGCTGATTAGGGAGATGGCAATGAATAACACAATGGGCATTTCCCCAAAATACCACCTTATACTGAACCCACTGCGCCCACAGTTGGGACTGGCAAAATCAGGGGAGAGATGATCTTTAACTGGGTATTTGATAGTGACAGGTAACAGAGTGGGACTAGTAATCCAGAGGTGAAAATGTGTTGCTGGAAAAACGCAGCAGGTCAGGCAGCATCCCAAGGAGCAGGAGAATCGACGTTTCGGGCATGAGCCCTTCTTCAGGAATGAGGAAAGTGTGTCCAGCAGGCTAAGATAAAAGGTAGGGAGGAGGGACTTGGGTAATCCAGAGGCCCTGACTCATTCTCTGGGATGAGGGTTCAAATTCCAGCTGGTGGAATTTAATTTCAAACATTAACATCCGAATGAAAAGGCTCCTCTTTGTTATGACCATGATCAACAATCATTCGTTGCTGTAAAACCCCATTGGGTTCACAAAGGCCAGCAGGTCAGTAGCCACTCCTGCTTATATGTCACCTCAGATCAATGTGGTTACTCTGACCTCTGCCCTCTGCCCTCTGAAATGGCCCAAGCCGGTCACTCAGATCGAGGGGAATTAGGGAATGGTGCCAAATGCTGGTCATGTTCCGTTTGGGGCGCAGGGTAGTCAGTGAGTAGCACTCTTGTCTTTTTGCCTGAGGTTTAAACCACCTCCAGCATCCAGCCCAGCGGTGCCCGTGCCAGGGTTGAGGGAGAGCAGCACTGCCAGCAGTACCATCTTTCTGTTAAGACACTAATCCGAGGCCCAGTCTGTGTGGCTGATGAATAAAGACCAACTGAGGATGTAACACTTGAGACAGGCGACAATAAACAGGAACCTTACCTGACTTTATCAGGAAGTTAGCTGGCGAAATTATTTCAGTCTGTGAGCCAATGGGTTTGAATGAGCAGCTGAAGAATCATTACAGCTATTATAGATCTCACCGACAAATTACATTGAATTCAGGAATCCAAACCTGCCTTATAACAATGGCTGTTCCTGCTCACGGTGTCATCTCGCAATCAGATATTCTATTATCTCTTTAGAGAGTTACATCTCTCCTCTAATGGGAGAAAGATAACTTGCTTCAAAAAAAATATAGCTCAGAAAGAAAGCATTCAGTCCATCAGCTGTCAGAGGCTGAGGGGTGATCTTATCGAGTTTATAAAATCATGAGGGGCATGGATGGGATGAATAGCCAAGGTATTTTCCCTGGGGTGGGGGAGTCCAGAACTAAAGGGCATTGGTTTAGGGTGAGAGGGGAAAGATATAAAAGGGACCTAAGGTGCAACGTTTTCACACAGAGGGTGGTACATGTATGGAATGAGCTGCCAGAGCAAGTGGTGGAGGCTGGTTCAATTGCAACATTTAAAAGGCATCTGGATGGGTATATGAATAGGAAGGGTTTGGAGGGATATGGGCCGGGTGCTGGAAGGTGTGATATCTGATCGGTGTGGGCCTGTTGAAATGAAGGGTCTGTTCTATGCCGTTTGTCTCTGTGACTCTATCCCACTGCTAGCTAATGGAAAGAGAAATCCACTTCATCTCCCTCCCGCTCTGCTCTTTTCCCCTTCACCCTGTTCCCACTTAAGGATTTATCCAGCTCCTTTCCAACATTAATCTGGTTAAAACCCTGCTCAGCAGACCATTGCGGACACTCAGTCTGCTTCTACAACGTCAAGGAGAGACTAGGAACAGCTCTGCTGCTGCCTAGCACTGAGTCTCAGAGATGGCCATGCTTCAGGACTGAACTGGAGTCCATCCTGAGGCAGCTGTGAACCCTGCTCCCTCAAAGCTGCTCTGCATCTCAATGGGATCATCTCCTCACCCCAACCTCCGAGCATAGTTTCACAGTAATAGAAGCAGGAGTAGGCCATTCGGCCCATCGAGCCTGTTCCATCATTCATTAAGATCATGGCTGATCTATCCATCATCTCAGATCCTCCTACCTGCATTACTCCGATAAACTTTAATGCCCCTACCATGCAAAAAGTCATCCAACTGTGTCTTGGCTTTATTTAATGAAGCTGCCTCTACTGCTTCCTTGGACAGAGATTTCAATAGATTCACTACTCTCTGGAAAAAGAAGTTGCTCCTCACCTCTGTCCTCATCTTGAGGCCATGCCCCCCAGTCTTAGTCTTACCACCAGCAGAAACGGCTTAACTGCCTCAATCTTATCATAATTTCATATGTTTCTATAAGATCCCTTCTCATTCGTCTAATGGGGCACAACTCTATCTCCTTTACCTCTGTGACTTACCTCAAGTCACCAAGCCTCTGAGATCACCAGCCTCCTCAATCTGTCTTGGAAAACAAAATGGAAAGGAAAGGATGCTCCTGAAGGCTCTGACAACCCCCTTCCCTCACGGTTTTCTTCATCACCAGGGCATTCTAGAACAATCAAGAGCTGGAGAATCTACAGGGTTGGGCGACACTGATTCTGGAATCTTCCGGAAGGAAGAAAGAGGGAATGATGGAATTCGTGGCTCAAAGACATTGCTTCATCGTTTGATAAAATCTGGGCTGATCTGGCAGCCACACTTTGAGGAGGTGATGGCCCAGTGGTATTATTGCTGGACTATTAATCCAGAGCCCCAGGGAATATTCTGGGAGTCCGGGTTCAAATCCCACCCCAGCAGACAGTGAAGTTTGAATTTAATAAAGAAAAATACCTGTAATTAAGAATCTAATGATGACCATGAATCCATTGTCAACTGTTGGGGGAAAACCCCACCTGGGTCACTCATGTCTTTTCGGGAAGGAAACTGCCATCCTTACCTGGTCTGGCATACACGTGACTCCAGACCCACAGCAATGGGGTTGACTCTTAACTGCCCTCTGGGTAATTAGAGATGGGTGATAAGTGTTGGCCCAGCCAGTCACATCCTCAGCCCATGAAGGAGAACTTCATTTGGCTGTCCATCTCCCCTAATTCCCCCATATTTCAAGAATCTATTAATCTCAGCCTAGACTACACAAATAATGGCAATGTATATATTTTTAACACCTTTAACATAAATAAACATACTCAAAGATCTTCCCAGCAGCATTTTTAAGAAGTTATTTGTTTCTGGGATGAGGGTGTCTTTGGCTGGGCCCAGCCCTCAGGAGAAAGTGGTCCCCCCCTGAAGATGGAAGGGTGGGAGAGAAGGGGAGCCAGGCACTGAAACAGTTAATCAGTGGCCAAAAGCTGAGAAGGACAGAATGCTGGTTGCACTTGGGAAGGGCTTGAAGAACTAACCTTGACAGAGAGTATCTGGAAGACCTTGAGGCATCGTTCACTGCAGGAGGAATACCATAGAATCCCTACAGTGTGGAAGTAGGCCATTCAGCCCATACCAGCCTTCCGAAGAGCATCCCACCCAGACCCATTACATCCCTGTAATTCTACATTTCCCTCATCCAATCCACCCTAATCTGCACATCCTTGGATTGCAGGACAAAACCCCTGCGGACAATGTGCCAACTCCACACAGAGAGTTGCCTAAGGCAGGAATTGAACCCGGGTCAGCAAAGCTAACTACTGAGCCACCATGTTGCCCCAACGTGCCCAGGTGTGATGGGAACAGTGAGGAATGTGGATTGTAGAAGTTCCCTGGTGAGGGGTGGGTTGTGTAGACGAGGAATGAGAAATGTAATCAACATGAGAAAAGGAGTGAAATAGAGAACACTGTGAAATTGTTTCATATCAGAAAATGGGAAGTGTTTGTGTTGGAGAGTAAAATAACAGAATGTTATTTAAATGAAAGAGGACCTACAGGAAGCTGCAACACAAAAGGACTTGGGGGAGGAGCTTGTACACGAAGCACAGAGAGCAGCAGGGAATCAGGAAAGCTAACGGAACGTTGGTCCGTCTTTCCAGGGGGTTGGAGTATTCGAGTGGGGGAGTCTTACTGCAACTGTACAAGGGGCTGGGGAGACCACGTCTGGAGCACTGGGAGCAGTTCTGGTCTCTAATTTCAGGAAAGGTACCATTTCCTTGGATAAAAACAATGACTGCAGATGCTGGAAACCAGAGTCTAGGTCAGAGTGGTGCTGGAAGAGCACAGCAGTTCAGGCAGCATCCGAGGAACAGGAATAATTGACATTTCGGGCAAAAGCCCTTCATCAGGAAGATTCCTGATGAAGGGCTTTTGCCCGAAATGTCGATTTCACTGCTCCTTGGATGCTGCCTGAACTGCTGTGCTCTTCCAGCTCCACTAATCCAGAACCCATTCCTTGAAGGCAGTTCAGAGAAGATTCACAAGGATGAGCCTTATACTGAAGGATTATCTGATCAGCAAAGTTTAAACAGGTTGGGACTGTACTCACTGGGGTTTGGAAGATTGAGAAGTGACCTCATTGAAGGATACAGGATTCTTAAAGGGGCTTGACAGGGTCAATGCTGAGAGGGTGGTTCCCCCTCATGGGAGAGTCTGGGACCAGAGGGCACAGTCTCAGAATAAAGGGACACCAATTTAAGACTGAAGTGAGGAGGAATTTCGTCTCTGAGAGGGTTGTGAATCTTTGGAGCTGCATGTCACAGAGAGAGCTGTGGGGGAAGAGTTCTTGTGGAGATTTAAGGCTGAGACAGAGAGACTCTTGATCAGTCGGGGATAGGAGGATTACAGGGAAAGGGCAGGAAAGTGGACGCGAGGAATGTCAGCTCAGCCATGAATCTATTGAATGACAGAGCAGGTATGAGGGGCTGAATGGCCTCCTCCTATTCCCATTTCTTATGGAGTTATGTTTCCAACAGCTCATCAGGATCACTCTTGTTGCTGGCAAATCTGCAAAAGGATATGTCAACAATACAGCAACTTGAAAGTAAATTAAATAAATCTCCATGAGAATAACTCCGGTTAGAAACCGTATTGTTACTCACTTATTCTGAGATACATGGTGTTCTAAAGACCTGGGGCAATATCAGCTTGTTCAATCATCACACAGTTGGTCAAATGAATAACTTGTAGAGTTAGTTACTCAGAACAACATCCAGGTGACTCTGGATTAGACTGGAACCTTCACAAAGATGGATCATTTCGAACTAATGTTCACAGCTTTGGAATGTGGGGACACTAGTGCAGATGGTGTACAGGAGAGTGAGACGGGAGAGAGAGAGCATTGTGGGCTGGTACACCAGTACATTAATGTAGCAGGACAGGTGGGTGAAGGGGTTAAGAAGGCAAATAGGATACATGCCTTTGCAACCGAGGGGTAGAGCTGGACAGCAGGGACCCAGAGATGGGGTGGGGAATCTGGAACTCGCTGCCTGTGAGGGTGGGAGAGGCAGGAACCCCCAGAACATTGAAGAAGGATTTCGATGTGCATTTGTGATATCAAGTCTTCCAGGGCTGGGGGCCAAGTCCTGGGAAATGGGGCTAGAATTGTTAAATGGTTGTTTCTAACCAGTGCAAATAGGATGGGCCGAAGGGCCTTTTCCTGTGCTGTAGAAGATCTCTATAACTCCAAGAGTGTAACCATTGGAGATGGAAGGGTAAGGGAGGCTTTAAAGGATGAAATGAAGATGCTTCCATATTTCGGGAAGGATGTGGAAGCATTGGAAAAGGTACAGAGGAGATTTACCAGGATGTTGCCTGGTCTGGAGGGAAGTTCTAATGAGGAAAGGCTGAGAGACTTGGGTCTGTTCTCATTGGAGTGAAGAAGGCTAAGAGGGGATTTAATAGAGACATACAAGATAGTCAGAGGATTAGATAGGATAGACAGTGAAAGTCTTTTTCCTAGGATGATGACATCAGCTTATACGAGGGGGCTTAACTACAAATTGAGGGGTGATAGATTTAAGACAGATGCCAGAGGCAGGTTCTTTACACAGAGAGTGGTAAGGGCATGGAATGCCCTACCTGTTAATGTAGTCAACTCAGTCGCAATAGGGAGATTTAAACAATCCTTAGATAAGCACATGGATGATTTTGGGATAGTGTAGGGGGCGAACTGAGAATAGTTCATACGTCGGTGCAACATTGAGGGCCGAAGGGCCTGTTCTGTGCTGTGTTGTTCTATGTTCTATGTTCTATAAGAACATTTTACAAGTGGAGGTATAACTCAGTCAGGACTAACACCGAACAGAGTGTGATGTGAACACAGATAGATTGAGCAGCACTTTCAGGAATGGAGGTGTGACATCAGAACAGAGGGACAGACCGAGAGGATTATGTGAGGACCAGTAGGGGCTAGCCAATAGAGGGAGGGAGATTATCACAATGATAAAGAGCAAGGGAGACATGTGACGACAGAATAAAATTACAGCAAGATATTGATATTGATCAATTAGGTGAACGGGCAAAACTGTGGTAGACGGACTTTAATATAAACAAGCATAAGGTTATCCATGTGGGACAGAGAAAGGATAGATCAGGGCATTTTTTAGTAGGCACAGGGTCAAATACAGTGGATGTCCAATGAGATTTGGCATTCAGGTGCACAATAACTCTTTATAATATTTCTAACAGCTGCACAAAATAGTCAGGAAGGCTAATAGAATGCAGACCTCCATATCAAAAGACTGAGGTATAAGGATAGAGGTTATGCTGCAGTTATACAAAACCCTGGTTAGATTCCACTTGGAGACTGTGAGCAGATCTGGGCACCACACTGTAAGAAGGATATATTGGTCTTGAAGAGAGTATGATCGTGGGACTTTGGGGCATCACGGTGGCTCAGTGGTTAGCACTGCTGCCTCACAGCACCAGGGACCCGGGTTCGATTCCAGCCTTGGTCATCTGCCTGTGTCGAGTGTGCACCTTCTCCCTGTCTGCGTGGGCGTGCTCCCACAGTCCAAGGATGTGCAGGTCAGGGTGGATTGGCCATGGGAAATGCAGGATTACAGGGATAGAGTAGGGGGCTGGGTCTGGTTAGGATGCTGTCCGGAGGGTCAGTGTGGACTCGATGGGCCGAATAGCCTCTTTTTACCCCATAGGGATGTTATGATTCGGTTATAAAGAGAGATTATACAAATGAGGTCGGTTTTCTTTGCAACTGAGAAGGTTAAGGGATGATTGAATCCAAGTTTTCAGGATATTAACAAGAAAAGGACAAGGTAGATTAGGAGAAACTAGTCTGAGAATTAGGGTCAGGCTTTTCAGGAGCGATGTGAAGAGGCACTTCTGCACACAAACAAGAGGAGACATTTGCGACTCTCTTCCTCGAATTCAATTGTTATATTTAAATCTGAGATAGATAAGGTTCAAACATGGAGGAAAGAGCTGAATTGCAGAGGGGAGGGGAGAGTGACAGCTCTTAATAACTAGGCCACATTTGACAGAGTATGGCATCAAGGAATCCCGGCAAAACTGGAATCTATGGGTATCGGGGGCAAACTCTCTGCTGGTTGGAGTCAGACCTGACACATGGGAAGATGGTCGTGGTTGTTGGAGGTCAGTCATCCCAGCTCCTGGACATCTCTGCAGGAGTTCCTCAGGGGAGTGTCCTAGGCCCAGCCATCTTCAGCTGCTTCATCAATCACCTTCCCTCCATCATAAGGTTAGAAGTGTGTTTGCTGGTGATTGCACAGTGTTCAGCACCATTCGCGACTCCTCAGACACTGAAGCAGTTCATGTTCAAATTCAACAAGATCTGAACAGTATCTTTGACATTCAATGGTGTTCCCATCACTGAGCCCCCCCACTGTCAACATCCTGGGGGTTACTATTGACCAGAAACTCAACTGGACTCACCAGATAAACACAGTGTGTGTGTGAGGGGGGAGTGTGTGAGGGGGTGTGTGGGTGGGGAGTGTGGGTGGGGAGTGTGTGTGAGGGGGGAGTG
>NC_057719.1:721494-722950 GCF_004010195.1 Chiloscyllium plagiosum | reverse complement strand
GGGTGGGGTGTGTGTGAGGGGGGAGTGTGTTTGGGGAGTGTGTGAGGGGGTGAGGGTTGTGAATGGGAGATACTGACTGTAAGGGTGAGAGTGGACACCTCTCGGTTTTGAAAGATGCTGATGTTTCTGTGACTCTGTTTGGCAGCTCCGTAAGACAATGGTATAAAGTTCTGGTTTTCTGTCTGTCCCTCTGTAACAAGAAATGAATTGGCATCTGTTAAGAAAAGGAATTAAAGAGATGTTTCAGAGGAATAGTGAGAGGCAGAATCCTCCAGGGACACCAAACTGTATAATGTCAGCACTTGGTGACAGATTTATTGAAACAGTTTGGTTCCATGATGTTAATGTGTTATTTGGTTGTAATGTGATCATCTTTCACCATCCTTCATGTTTCAGCACATCTGAAAACAATGAGGGACACGAAGGGATACTGAGAAATTCCCAGTTGGGGAATGTGTTCAACAGTTTAATCAAAGCACTTTCCAACTCAGCCATGACACGTTGTTTTACGGTGTCATCATGCTCAAACATACAAAGTTGCAGCAGCCCATTGCCGCACAGCAAGATTCCACAAACAGCATTGTGATTACGATGGGTTAGCCTGTTAGTGATGTCTATCCTAGAGTTATACGTTGGCCTGGCCAGTGTAAGATCTTATCCAGATCTTACACTGATCTCAGATGGCTACAACAGTAGGAAGTGAAATTCTAAGCCTCTGAAACAGAGACACTCAGGTACAGTCCTGAATTAAAAGCCAGTATGCATAGATTGACAATCCCATTGGTCAGCCTGACGATGATCAAACAACATGCCGTCTTTATACACAGGCAGCCTCTGGCTCATTAAGAAACTGCAGTCCTGTTTGTAACCACACTCACTGATCCCCTCTGGTACCATTTTAATGGGAACACTCAGGTCCATCACTGACTCTAACTGAGACACAGTGTGAAAGGATCAGTCAGTTCACAACAGGCCACATTACCCTCACACCCAGCAACAGCTTCACCCTCTCTGTGCATGGTGTCACTCAGCTCCTGAACCTCTTATTCTCACTTTCCACCGAACTTAGCAAAAACCGAGCAAAGTAATGGAATCTCATTCTGCATCCAAGAGAGACTTGGAAACAATGTGCCTCTGTTCCTGATTAGAATCCTTATAAAACAGCAGCAGACCTGGGATTGTCAGTAATTTGATGATATAATTGTGTTGAGTGTTTATAAAGAACACCACCAACATACTTTGTTTAAGAGCGAGAGACATAGCGTGGTTTTTTTGAGCTATAGTTTCAAAATTTAGCTCAGCTCTTCTGAGTCCAGCTGGTATCTGATAACAGAGCCATTCCCAACAACAGCACACTGACAGCAAGGGCATGGTCCTGACTTCACAGAAAGGACAGAGCACACTCACATACACAGACACACACACAGACACATACACACACACACACACACAGACA
>NC_057719.1:714246-721085 GCF_004010195.1 Chiloscyllium plagiosum | reverse complement strand
ATACATACACACACATACATACACGCTCACACACACATATACATACACACGTATACACACACGTATACACACAGACACACGCGCACTCACATACAGACACATGCATATGTACACGTGCACATGTATACACCTGTATACACACGCATATATACACACACATTTACATATACACACAGACACACACACATATACACGCATATGTATACACACAGACACACACACACTCATGCACACGCACACACGTGTACACACACATAAATACACACATAAACACACACACTTAAACACACATGTAAACACACACGTACATACACAGACATGCACACATACACACACGTGCACACACGTAGATACACACACATACACACACAAACACGTGCACGCACACACGTACACACATACATACACATACGTACACACACATATACTCAGATGTATGCATACGTACACACAAATACACACATGCATACACGCACGTACACACATACACACGCACACGCACACGTGCTGTTATGAAGATGTACCTTTAGGAGAGAGAGGGGAAGCTCGCAAGGACTGACGGAAGCACTGTGTCCTGAACAAAGTACAAATGTAACACATGGCTGACACAAATAGCTGGTGCTGATAGCTTCCACATGGAAGAGCTGCGAGGTTGAGTACTGAAAAAAAGGTGACAGAGGAAGATCTCCAGAGGAAGATACAAAGAGAAGATTTGACAACTGGCTGTTTGGACATTTGGATGTTTTTTGTGTAAATCGGGGTTTTTATTAGACCAGTATTGTAGAGTGGGGAGGTAAAAGATAGGTTTTAGAGAAAGGAGTTGGAAGTAGTTGTTGCTTTTAATATTCCTTGTTGGACGTAAAGAATGAAATTGTTAATTTTTACTTGTTAAATTGTGAGTTGAGTTTCTCTGTGTGTCAGGTTGAAATTAGCAGAGGGGTTTACTCTGTTAACAGTTTGGGGTCTCGACCGGGATTTGAACAGGTTTAGACAAATCTAGTCTGAGATTTGGTTAGCTTTGAATAGATTTGGAGTCCAAGAAAGCCCATTATATTTAAGGACTAGCAGGTTAGTGTCCTAGGTCTCTAAATAAAACGTAGGTGAGACAATTTGTTTAATTTCGGTGACTTGTGGTTGGTTAAATTAAAAGTGAGAGAGATGGCTCTTAAAATTGCTAAAGAGGTTCTGGGGTTTGAAGATGATTCTCAAATTTGCCAAGGAAGTTTAGAATTTAGAATTTCAAATTAATAAAGAAGTTAGATTTGGGTTTAACCAAGGACAAAAGTAAAGCTGAAGTTGTAAGGGAATTACTCAAACACTTGGGTGTGTCAGAGAAACAGACAAGTGCAATAGAGGTAGATAAACTTAAATTACAATTGAGGAAAATGGAGTTAGAAGATAAATAAAGAGAGAGAAAGCAGAGAGAGGGAGATGATTCTCAGCTGAGCAAAGAGAGAGAGAAAAAAGGGAGAAAGAAAGAGAGAGAAGAGAGAGAGAGGAAAAGGAAAAAAGGGAAGATTCTTAGCTTAGCAAAAAGTGAGAGAATTTTAACTTGAGAAGTTGCAACTTCAAGTTGTGACTTAGTCAGCAAAGTCAAATTAACAGGACGGAGATTAAAAGAGAATGTAGTGATATATACAAAAATGTCAAAACTCTGCCACATTTCGATGAGAAAGATGTTGAAGCCTTCTTTATTTCATTTGAAAAACTGGCTAGGCAGATGGAGAGGTCCAAGGACTTATGGGTAATGCTAGTTCAGACTAAACTGGTAGGCAGAGCTCGTGAGGTATTTGCCACGTGGTCAGATGAGGGGTCAAGAGATTATGAAGAGGTTAAACAGGCTATTTTAGGTGCTTATGATTTAGTACCAGAAGCGTTCAGAAACATAAAAAAGGAACCAAGTCAGACTTATGTTGAGTTCAGAAGAATTAAACATAGTCATTTTGATAGATGGGTGCAGGCCTTAAAGATAGAGAAGACCTTTGATGCTCTAAGAGAGATTATTCTGCTGGAGGAGTTTAAAATCTCACTTCCAGAGTTGGTAAGAATTCAGGTGGAGGAACAGAAAGTTCAGGAAGTGAGAAGGGCAACAGAATTGGTGCATAAGACAAGCTCCCGGCCAGAATTTTGTCCTGTGAGGGAGAGAAATTGGGAGAAGGGGAGATCTCACACTACTAAACCAAGAGTAGACAACACCGGTAATTACCGGTTAAAGAAGAAGCCGAAGAGGGTGAACAGGAGGTGAAAGGCCTCAGGTGTTTCCACTGGGGTAAAGTGGGACATGTAAAGACACAGAGCTGGTTGTTAAAGAAAGGCACTGTGGGAAAAGATGTGGTAAAGAAGCTAAGCCGATGGCATTAGTGAAGGTAGTAAAGGAGACCCCAAGAAGAGCTGAGGAGCTGCAGGGGAGTGCACAGCCCAGGCAGGGGCTGGATACGGAGTTAGTACCTGATTGCTACGAAGAACAGGGGGCGATGCGCAAGAAGTTATCATTTTGAGAGATACAGATCTTTAATAGTCAGAGATGAGCAAATTTGCACTCTTTCTGATCTGTTACCTGAGAATGTGATAATTTGTGGGATAGATGACAGAAATTTCACATTCTCCTGTGTAAGATCAGGTTGGAGTGCCAACTCCAGACTGGGGAAGTTACAGTGGGAGTGACTGACAGAGTGTCAGTTCCAGGAATTCAGTTTGTTCTTGGGAATGATTTGGCAGGATCCAAGGTGGGAGTGGTACCCCTTACTGTGGAGAAGCCCAAGGAAGACCAAGAAACTGAGGAGTTAAAACAGAAATATCCTGGTATTTTTCCAGACTGTGTGGTAACCGGATCCCACTATCATAAGTCACAGCACAAAGCAAAAACTAAAGAGAAAGATGAAGGAATTGAGGTTCAGTTAGCGGACACCCTGTTTGACGTAATGGTGCAGGAAAACCCTGAACAGGCAGAGGGTCAGACAGAAGTGTTTACTCCTGAAAGGCTAAGGGACTTACAACAGCAAGACAAGATGATAAAAGATATATATTTGGATGCGTACTCCGAAAAGGAGGCAGCAAATATTCCAGAGGGCTAGTACCTGAAAGGTAGAATCCTAAGGTGAAAGTGGAGACCATGGTAGGCTAGTGCAGAGGAGAAATGGGCTGGCGTGCACCAGATTGTGTTGTTGGTAGCATAAAGACAGGAGGTGTTACGGGTAGCACATAAACTACCAGTAGGAGGTCAGCTAGGGGCACAAAAGACTCAGGCTAAGGTACAAAAATGTTTTTATTGGCCTGGAATGCACAATGATGTGGTTAACTTTTGCCATATGTGTCATACATGCCAAATGGTAGGTAAGCCACAGGCGGTAATAAAACCAGCCCCTTTGTTGCCAGTTCCCACGATATGGGCTACCCAGAGAGATTTAGTCGGACTAAGGGTCAAACGTTACTGCTAGGCTGTTTAAGGAGGTTATGGATAGTTTAGGTATACAGCACTTTAAATCCAGTGCGTACCATCCTGAATTCCAGGGAGCTATAGAAAGGTAACATCAGACCGTGAAGACCATGTTGAGAGCGTACTGTCAGGATTACCCGAATGATTGGGATAAAGGTATCCCATTCGTATTGTTTGCCATTAGAGATGCCCCAAACGAATCTACTCAGTTCACTCCCTTCGAGTTAATATTCGGGCATGAAGTGAGACGCCTTTTAAAATTCTTCAAAGAGAAATTGACAGGACCAAAGTTGGAGATTTCATAATTAAATTATGTATCGGAGGTGAGGGAGAGACTAAACCGAGTAGGTGAGTTAGCTAAACAGCACCTAAAGAGGGCACAGTGTAGAATAAAGCAGATGGCAGATAAAAGCTCCGAGACTTGGACATTTTCCTGAGGGGATGACGTGTTAGTCTTGTTACCAGTGATAGGAGATCCCTTCAAAGTCGGGTTTAGTGGTCCCTATTAAATTGAGGAAAAGTTGAGTCAGCTGAACTATCTAGTAAAGATGCCAGATAGAAAAAAAAAGGTATTGGGTATGTCATGTGAACGTGTTGAAACTGTATTATATTAGAGAGAAAGAGCTGGAGAAACAGGTGTTAGTTACTGCCCTGCAGAGTGAGGAATCAAATCCAGAGGCTGTAGATATTGATGTGCCTCAAAATAGATTAAAAAATGAAGAAGTCATTGAGGAGTGGGATAGGTTAGTAAGCTGTCTGTCTCAGGAGTACAGGACGCAGTTGAAAGGTTTGTTACTGCAGTACAAGGACAGATGTAAGAATCAGATGGAGAGGACTAATGCTATTGTACATGAAGTAGACATAGGAAATGCTGCTCCAATAAAACAACACCCCTATCGGCTTTATCCTTTTGAAGCCAGACAAGTCCAGAAGGAGACAACGGCCATTGAGGAATTTCCACGACCAACCTCAAAGTAAGAGGTGCTTCGATTCTTAGGACTCAGTGGATTCTATTGGGAGTTTGTTCCAAACTTCAGCAGTGTAGTGGCACCGTTAACTGATTTGCTGAAGAAGAACACAACGTTTCGGTGGACAGAACCAGGCCAGAAGGCATTCAAACATTTAAAAGCAAATTTAACCACCAAACCAGTTTTAGCTACACCAAACTTTTCAAAACTTTTCAAAGTCGCCATCAGCGCTTGTGACATAGTGGTTGGAGCTGTACTCCTGCAGGAAGATGAGGATGGGATTGAACTTGGGGCGGCACAGTGGCTCGGTAGCTAGTACTGCTGCCTCACACCACCAGGGTCCCAGGTTCGATTCCAGCCTTGGGCGACAGTCTGTGTGGAGTTTGCACGTTCTCCCCGTGTCTGCGTGGGTTTCCTCCCACAGTCACAAAGATGTGCAGGTCAGGTGAATTGGCCATGGGAAATTGCCCATAACATTAGGTGTGTTAGTCAGAGGGAAATGGGTCTGGGTGGGTTACTCTTCGGAGGGTCAGTGTGGACTGGTTGGGCCAAAGGGCCTGTTTCCATACTGTAGAGAATCTAAACTAATCTAAAAAAAACTGCCAGTTGGTTACTTTTCGAAGAAACTCAACATCCGCCAGAGGAAGTATTCCACAATCGAAAAGGAAACTATCGAGTTCGGTACTGGCCTTACAACATTTTAATCTGTATGTCACAAACAATGTGTCGGAAATGGTTGTGTACACAAATCACAATCCTCTTATATTATTAAAACACTTTAAAGGCAAGAATATGAGACTTTTTTTTGGAGTCGTATGTTACAGACTTTTCATTTACAAATTGTACACGTTATCCATAGAATCCCTACAGTATGCAAACAGGCCCTTCAGCCCAACAAGTCCACACTGACCCCCAAAGAGTCATCCACCCAGACCCATTCCCCTACCCTATTACTCTACCCTGTACATTAGTAACCTACACATCTCTGAACACTACGGGCAATTTTAGCATGGCCAATTCACCTAAGTTGCACATCTTTGGACTGTGGGAGGAAACCGGAGCACCCGGAGGAAACCCACGCAGACACGGGGAGAATGTGCAAACCCCACACTGCCACAAAGCTGCTCCCTTTTTTCTAAAAGCTGTTCCTTTTCTCAATGATACTGCGCCCTTGGTTTTTTTTGAGAGGGTTCATAAACAGCTCCCGGCTCCGATTAGACTGGGGTTTGTACAAAGATTGAAGGGTATTGAGAGGCCTTTTTGTTTATATGTAAACAGATGAGACTTCAGGCCAAATGGGTCATGTTTTAGAAGTGACCTGTATAATGAAAGGGGAGTGGTCAGCTCTCTCACTGAACAGTTCAGTCCAGAGCTAGTTAGGAGTTCAGCAGTGGACTGTGTGAACAGGCTGCATAAACTCTCTCTCCTTCAGCCCTTCTAACTTCAACCTGTGAGAATTTGTTCCATTTTTATTGTTTTTTTAAGGGAGTTTGCTTATTGGGACTGTTGTGTGCATTCGGAACAGTATAATTAAGTCTAGTTTGGACAGACTTAGTTCTGTAGGGTCCTTTATTCTGTTCTTTGCATTTCATTGTGTAACTTTGTGAATAAATCTTTGCCTGTTTTAAAACCTGGTAGTCAACCTCGCTATCTTACTCAGAATAATTTTCACTGTATACTTACCAAAACAAATCGCAAAGCTATGGTCTGGGCTGCCTGCTTAAGAATGTTTTGAGTGTTCTGGCCGAGTCCATAACAATACAGAGAGCCACCCGGGTCTCTGGCATTGCTAGGCAGCAGTGTTAACCGCTGAGCCACCGTGCCACCCCTTGTGGGTTGTAAGATTGTAATCACTGTTGCGTTATTGGGGATGTTTCTGATAAAGTATAGATAAGATTGGTAGCTATTCAATGTTATGTATATGTGGGAAGAAGTTAATGGGAACTTAGGTTAACATCATATGTAGGTCATGATAAAGTGGTTAAGGAATAGAGAAAAAAATGAAGGAAACTTTTCATTATGTGATTCATTTTTTCTTCGGGGGAGGTGTTATGAAGGTGTAGGCAAGTACTCTTCCTTCAAGAGAGAGCAAGAGTGTGTGAGAGCTAGAGAGAAAGAGATAGAGGGAGCTAGCAAGGACTGACCGAAAGCACAGAGAGTCCTGAACAATTTTAAAATGTAACACTTGGTTGACACAGATAGCTGGAGCTGTGTTGTCCTCCACGCCCCCTTACAACTCACCCTCCCATCCTGGCACCCTCCCCTGCCACCGCAGGAATTGCAAAACCTGCGCCCACACCTCCTCCCTCACCTCCATCCAAGACCCCAAAGGAGCCTTCCACATCCATCAAAGTTTTACCTGCACATCCACCAATATCATTTATTGTATCTGTTGCTCCCGATGCGATCTCCTCTACATTGGGGAGACTGGACAC
>NC_057719.1:711875-714155 GCF_004010195.1 Chiloscyllium plagiosum | reverse complement strand
CTATCACCTTCATCCCCTCCCCCACTCACCTATTGTACTCTATGCTACTTTCTCCCCACCCCTACCCTCCTCTCACTTCTCTCTCCACCCTTCAGGCTCTCTGCCTTTATTCCTGATGAAGGGCTTTTGCCCGAAATGTTGGTTTTACTGCTCCTCGGATGCTGCCTGAACTGCTGTTCTCTTCCAGCACCACTAATCCAGAATCTGGTTTCCAGCATCTGCGGTCATTGTTTTTACCATGGAACAAAATTCGGCCAATCAGTATAAATTATGCCCCAGATACCAAAATCCAATCGAATTTGCGTTTTACTGTTTGGGATGACACCAAACCAATGAAATGATCTGATGTTTTGGGGTATAAAACCAGACATTTTGAACAATTAGGGGGCGAACTGCCAAGAAAACCAACAAGTATAGTCTGCTCACCGAATAGCTCTCGGAAAGGTACCTGTTCATATGGAAGACCTGGGGAGCAGAATACTCAAGAAAGGACGACAGAGAAAAATCACCAGAGGAAGGAACAAAGAGAAGATTCGACAGCTGGCTAGGTTTGAAATTTGGATTTTTTTGTAAATCATAATCGGGGTTTTTATTAGACCAGTATTGTAGAGTGGGGAGGTAAAAGGTAGGTTTTAGAGAAAGGAGTTGGAAATAGTTATTGGTTTTAATATTCCCTGTTGGACTTAAAGAGTTAAACTGTTAATGTTTACTTCAAATAGTGTCCTCGGGGATAGTTCTTTGTCTCTCGAACTTTATGGCGCGAGGTGAACATTCTCTGTGTGTCAGGTTTACATTAGCAGAGGGTTTACCCCATAACAGTACACATACCAACACACACGTGTCACACACCAACACACACGCACACCAACACGCAGATATGTGCACACACTGACACACACATATATACACACCAACATACATAGACACATGTATGCACTAACACACATGCACATATATACCTACATGTGTACACCACTGATGCACAGCCACACACATACACACATTGACATACAGGCACAGATACATAGACACACACTGACATACAGCACAGACACACACTGACATATAGGCATACACAAGCACTGACAAACAGACACACAAACTCACATACTGGTGGGCACACGCACACACACAGACATACAGACACAGGCACATACACTGACATTCAAGCGCAGGCACATACACACACTGACATACAGGCACACACACACACTGTCCAAATCTACTGTCTAAACCTATTGCCCAATTCCTAAACGTCTGTATCCCTCTGCTCCACATCTACTCATGCATCTGACCAGACGCACCTTAAATGAATCTACCATGTCTGCCTCTACTACCTCTGCTGGCACAAACATCCACACACCCTGACATCCAGGCACAGACACATACACTGACATACAGACATACACACACCCTGACACCCAGGTACAGACACATACACACTGACATACAGCACAGACACACACTGACATAGATACGGGACCCCAAACTGCTCACAATATTCCAAATGCAGTCTGACCAGAACCTTACCCAGCCTCAGCAGTACATCCCTGCTCTTGTATTCTCGCCCTCTTGAGATGAATGCTAACATTGTATTTACCTTCCTAACTGCCAACTGAGCCTGCATGTTAACCTCGAGACAATCCTGAACCAGAACTCCCAAATTTCTGAAGCCTTTCCCAAATTACAAAATAGTCTACACCTCTATTCTTCTGACCAAAGCGCATAACCTCACTTTCCCACAACGTACTCCATCTGCCACTTCTTTGCCCACTCTCCCAGTCTGTCCACGTCCTTCTGCAGCCTCCCTGCCTCCTCAACACTACCTGCCCCTCCACCTAGCTTTGTGTCATCTGCAAACCTAGCAACCGTCCCCTCAGCTCCTTTGTAATGTGACTCTGAGGAACATATTGATGCCTAACCACTAACTGTCCCAGTCTGCTGCCATTCCAAAGTGAGACTCTCTCTCTCTCTCTGTATCAGTGACATGGGAACGTCTCCTAGAGAAGCAAAGATGAGATGAAGAATGCCTTTTTAATGTGGGAAGTGGTTAAAGCGTGGGGATTATTTGCTTGAGTCAGTGATGGAGGCTGATGTAACTCAATTGAGGTCTTCAGAAGAGAACTGGACCAATCATTGTCTGAGAGAGAAGGCTAAGGGCAAAGGAGAAGGGGTAGGAGAATGGCACCAGGTGAGCTGCTCTTCCAGGAGGTCTGTTCCCACAGTGATGGGCTGAATGGCCTCCCTGTACACTCTGACTATTCTATGATTCTACAAACG
>NC_057719.1:710770-711375 GCF_004010195.1 Chiloscyllium plagiosum | reverse complement strand
GAAATGAAGGCCAATATTCCACTTGCCTTCCCTATTACCCATCGAACTTGGATGCTGGCTTTTTTATGTCTCATGCACGAGGACTTGCAAATCTCTCTCTTCTGTAGTTTTCTGCAGCCTTTACCCTCTTAAATAATATTCAGCTCCCCTATTCATCCTGCCAGAATGAATAACCTCCCATTTCCCCACACTATATTCCACCTACCGGGTTATTTCCCCTTTGTTAAACCTGTCTGTATCCCTCTGCAGACTCTCTGTATTATCCTCACCAATTGGCCTTCCCAACTATTTTTGTGTCATTCACAAACTTGGCTATAACACACTCACTTTCCTCATCCAAGGCATTAATATAGATTGTAATTAACTTCGTATTTTCACACCTAGGTATGGTCTTGCTGTGTCTCTTTACAGGCCTTTTCGGTGTTTAAACCATTGTTAAAACTTTTTATTTACAGATTTATTAGCATAGGTGTCTCCTCAACTCAAAATGAGCTATATTGAAATTTTATGTTAGCTGTGTTGGAGCCTTTAAACCAGTAACCCCTATGCAAATCTTTTATCTTTAGATTATTTTAATATATGTGTGTGTGTGCAGGGGCTGGAGG
>NC_057719.1:704602-710301 GCF_004010195.1 Chiloscyllium plagiosum | reverse complement strand
GTTTCTGTGTGCGACTTGACAACCACCTGATGAAGAAACAGCACTTTGAAAGCTAGTGCCTCCAAATAAACCTGTTGGATTATAACCTGGTGTTGTGTAATTTTAGTTTGTAATTTTGATGGGTTAAGTATGTAGGCTAAACATTGTCAAAAGCAGTATAATGTGGAAAAATGCGAAGTTGTTCATTTTGTGAGAATATTTAAATTGAGAAGAATTATAGAAAGCTGCCACAAAGGGACTTGGGGAACTTGTACATGAAACACAGAAAGCCAGTACACAGGGGTAACAGGTAATCAGGAAGGCTAGCGGAATGTTGGCCCTTATTTCAAAGGGGTTGGAGTATGAGATCACATCTGGGCTACTGAGGACAGTTCATTGGAAAATTCACTAGAATAATCCCTGGTATGGTGAGATTGCCTTATGAGCAAAGGTTAAACAGGTGGTGACTTTACTCATTGGAGTTTTGAAGAATGTGAGGTGATCTCATTGAAACATTTTGTATTCTTAAGGGGCTTGATAGAATCAATGCTGAGAGGATGTTTCGCCTCATGGAAGAGTCTAGGACCGGAGGGTATAAACTCTGAATAAAGGGGTGCGCATTTAAGAGTGAGATGAGAAGGGTTGTGGTACTTTGGAACTCTTTGCCACAGATAGCTGAGGGGGCAGCTCAGATTCTTGATCTGTTGGAGAATCCAAGGTTATGGGGAAAGGGCAGGAAAGTGGACGTGGGCAATGTGAGATCAGAGCAGGTACAGGCCCTTCGGCCCACCAAGACTGCACTAATACATGATGCATATCTAAACTAACAATGTTTTGCCTTTACGTTGTCCATAGTGCTTATTCATGTATCTGTCCAGGTACCTCTTAAACCTTGGTGTTGTATCTGCCTCCCACATCTCCCCTGGCAGTGCATTCCAGGCACCTACCACCCTCTGTGTAAAAATAAAAACCTGCCTCTCACATTTCCTTTAAACTATCCACCTATGTTCTCTAGTAATTAACATTTCTACCCTGGGATGGAAATCCATTCTATTGCGCTTCTCTTAATTTTGTAAATTGCTATCAGATCGCCCCTAATCCTTGACGTTCAAGTAGAAACAAATTGTTTGTCCAGTCTCTCCTCATAGTTCATACCCACCAAAACAGGCAACATCCTGGTAAACTGTTTCTGTACACTCTCCACAGCCACTGATAGTGTGGTGACCAGAACTACATGCAATATTCCAAATGTGTCAGGGAAAATGTTCCTATTTCTTATGGTTTTAAAGACCTATGTTGATTTCCAGTTAAGCAGCCCCTTGATTTTAAAGTTCACCTCCTTGTCTTCAAACCCCTCCATGGCCTCTCCCCTCCCTCTGACTACAATCTCTTGCATCTCCAAATCCTGTGAAATATCTTCCCTCCTGTAATCCTGGCATCTGTCTGCTGTTGCTGGCCATGTCCTGGGCCCCACCATCTGGCATTTCCTCCCTAAATCTCTTCTCCTCACATTGTCCCTCTAAGACACTCCTAAAAACCCACCCCTTTGACCAAACATCTGGACACCTGCCTTAAGATCTCCTTATGCAGCTGCGTCAGATTCTGTTTGATAATGCTGTGAAGTGCATTGTGAAATCTTATTACTACAAAGCTGCTATATGAATGTACCTTGTTGTTACAACCTTGAGTTTGAAATGCTGATTATTTCTGCCAAATGATCAATGGTTTCAGTAAACTGCAGGCTGCTACGCTGCAAGAGGAGAGCTTCAGTCAGAAGTGTGAGCATTGGAGACAGTTTCTGGAGAGGATGGAGGAGACACTGATGATTGATGTTGCTGGCAGCTATGAGGGCCTGAAAGAACAACAGGAAACTCATGAGGTGAGATCAGTCCCCGCAGACCACCATGGAATCACTGGCATATTATCCACTCAGTAAGTCAGGACAGTTCCAATGTGCCTGAGCTCTCTGCCCGTGTGCCCACACCTTCTAAGACAATCAGCTATATTTGTGGCAAAGTAAGCATTAGCCTGCAGAATACTCCTTACCTCAGATCTTATAGGGGTTTCACCAAACCACCATTCCCCTGCCTGAACCCCTCCTGGTCCCCATACTTACAAAACCAAGTCAAACCCTCTTTAATTATTGGGGCAGCATAGTGGCTCATGGTTAGCACTGCTGCCTCACCAATTTGATTCCACACTCAGGCAACTGTCTGTGTGGAGTTTGCACCTTCTCCCCGTGTCTGCGTGGGTTTCCTCCGGGTGCTCCGGTTTCCTCCCACAGTCCAAAGGTGTGCAGGTCAGGTGGATTGGTTATGCTAAATTGCCCATAGTATCCAGGGATGTGCAGGCTAGGTGTGTTCACCATGGGTCTGGATAAGATGGTCTTTGGAGGATTGATGTGAATTGAGGGGCTGAATGGCTGGAGGCTTGTGACCAGTGGAGTGCCACAAGGGTCGGTGCTGGGTCCACTGCTTTTCGTCATTCATGGGGTATTGGCATCATTGGCAAGGCCAGCAGTTGCTACTTAGTCCTAATTGCCCTCCAGAGCAATGGTGGGTCTGGAGTCACATGTAGGACAGACTCGGTAAGGACACAGATTTCCTTCCCTATCAGCAAATCAGATGGGGTTTGTATGACAATCGACAATAATTCCACAATCACCATTACTGAAACTGACTCTCAATTAATTCATTAGAATTTAATTCCACCAGCTACCCAGCTCCACCAGGTTTGAACCCAGTTTCCCAGAGCATTAGAGTCATAGAGATGTACAGCACGGAAACATAAAAACCCACCTGGTTTGCTGATGTCCTTCAGGGAAGAAAGTCTGTGTCCTTACCGAGTCTGTCCTACATGTGACTCCAGACCCACCATTGCTATGGAGGGCAATTAGGACTAAGTAGCAACTGCTGGCCTTGCCAATGATGCCAATACCCCATGAATGTGGAAAATAACCAGTAAGCTCACTGTTAATTTTAACTCTGCTCCTGTTGCAGCTTTTCCAGGTGGAGATTTCAATCGCACATCAGATCCTTGATTCGATCGTTCAGGAGGCCCAGAATCTGATTCCAAGCAGTGATGTCCAGGACAGGTGAGACAATGACCAGAGCAGCCAAACCTTCTCTAATGAACTGACAAGGACGTTTAATTGGGCAGTTTGTCCTTTCCATCAGCTCGCGATCCTCCTGCTCCTCTTGGTTTCTGCCTGCGCTTTCTGTGCGAATGTTTCCATTGACTGGGTGATAGGAAACAGAGAGTCATGGTCAATGGATATTTCTGGAGGAAGATTTGTGATGGAGCTCCCCAGGAGTTGGTGTTAGAGCTCCCCCTTTTTCTGATTGACATTAATGATCTGGTTTGCGGTGAGCAGGGGACAGCTTCAGAATTTGCAGATGATGCTAAACTTGGACGAATTGCTAACTGTGAGGAGGACATGGTGGGGGTCCAAAGGAATTGGTGGATGGGGGCAGATGTGGTTCAATGCAGAGAAGTGTGAGGTGGATGTGTTTTAGTCAGAATAACATTGGAGGGGAACATATAATAGGGGAACAATTCTAAAGGGGGATGCAGGAGCACAGGGAGCTGGGTATACATGAGCACAGATCAGTAAAGGAGGCAGGACCTGGGGAGAGAGCAGTAAATAAAGCACACAGTGTCCTCGGCTTTATACACAGGGGCATGGAGTACATGAGCAGGGGGGTGATGGTGGGTTTGTACAGGACACTTGTTAGACCCCAGCTGGAGTGTTGTGTACAGTGGGCACCACATTATAGGAGAATGTGAATGTACTGGGGAGAGTGCAGAGTGACTTACAAAAATGGTACCAGGGTGAGAAACTTCAGTGATGATAGATTGGGGAAGGTGCAGCTGCTTTCCTGGGAGAGAAAGTGGCTGAGAGGGAGACTCGATAGAGATTTTCAAAATCCTGGGGAGCTGGACAGTAAAGAGGGAGAAGCTGTCCCTGCTCTCAAAAGGAACAGGCGACTGACTGTGTGGAGTCTGCACATTCTCCCCGTGTCTGCGTGGGTTTCCTCCGGGTGCTCCGGTTTCCTCCCACAGTCCAAAGATGTGCAGGTCAGGTGAATTGGCCATGCTAAATTGCCCGTAGTGTCAGGTAAGGGGTAAATGTAGGGGTATGGGTGGGTTGCGCTTCGGCGGGTCGGTTTGGACTTGTTGGGCCGAAGGGCCTGTTTCCACACTGTAAGTAATCTAATCTAATCTAATCTAATCGAATGAGAGAGCGTAAATTTACACGAAGCAAGGGTAAAGTGAGGGGAAAAAAACCCATCCTCACACAGTGAGGAGCCTGGGTGTGGAATGCATTACCTGGAAATGTGGGGGAGGCAGGTTCAGTTGAGACATTGAACAGGGTATTGGATGATATGGATAATGGCTCCAACAAAACTCTCACTTCAGAGAGGGTCGCTAGGCAGCCATTAGCACAGACCCCCCAGTCCTCTCTCAGGTAGTCTTCAACTTTAAGTATTTTCTCTATCTGCTTAAATATCCCTGCCGATCTGCACCTTTCTGCAGGCTAGCTGTCACCGATACGTCTGTACCATCCTACTCCATCGTTTTGAAAAAGATGTCCATCATTGGACAGGAATAATGTGCAGGACATGGGGCAAAGGCAGGTGGTTGGCATTAAGGGATGGAGCCAGTGCAGGGAGGATGGGCTGAATGGCTTCTTTCAGTGCTGTAATGATTCTGTGATTCTCAATGGTCACTGTTTGAATGGTTGAGTGCTGTTGTGAAGGCCAATATTGTAGTGCTCTGAACTTGCTGCTTCCTGCCCTACAGACCAGGAAGAATGTAAGGCCCTAGTGTACGGGCAAGGCTTAGAGAGAATGATCTCTTTATGGTCCCAGTATCAGTGGGGCCATTGCACCCAGTGGTGAACTGCCAGATTCAGGGAGAACTGAGGCAGGTTTGTTTTCTAATACTGTCGGTCTGCCTCCCCAGAAGGACTTTTGTCCTGAATCTCTCGGCGCTGAAGGAACGCTGGTGCAGATTGGTCCAGAAAGTCTGGCAACGCCAACACATCATTACCACCCTCGCCAACCAATGGTGTCACCATGGCAACTCTGTGGCCAGACTGCGTAAGCTGCTTACTGACACGTCAAACATACTGCAGGCCATGGGCGATCTGCGCAGTTACAGTCTGCAGCAGCTCTGGATGCTGCTGGAGGAGGTGAAGGTAAGTCGTTTTGTTCCTTAATGCTCCTTGCCTGATACTGAGGAGGGGTGGGCCCAATACCGAGGGGGGGTCTCAACACTGAGGGGACCTTGTCTTCTGAATGTGTGATAGGTCAGGCACCTTGGTGGGACTGGGTCACCTTGAGCTAACCTCCAGCCCAACACTGCCTCCTCAACTCCGAAAACTGGGAGAAGGCCTTCTGCTGGAGAAGGAATTCCCAATTTTGGGCAATGCCTGCTCCTAGTGTTCAATTTATCACTAACTATCAATGGGTTTAAACAGTTGTTTAAATATCAAAATACACTGAATAATTCCAGCCCATCACAGGCGTACTATCACACAGTGCAGGAAGAGGCCAGTCTGTCCATCAGGCCTGTGTTGTCTCTTTGAAAGGGAAGACAGGGTGGCGGACAGGTGGGTGGGTGGAGAAGAGCCCTGGCCCCCCCCCCCCCCCCGATCAGCCCTGACCTCCCCCCGCCCCGATCAGCCTTGACCCCCCGAGCAGCCTTGACCCCTCCCC
>NC_057719.1:694606-704040 GCF_004010195.1 Chiloscyllium plagiosum | reverse complement strand
CTGACTTCCCCCCCCCCCCAGATTACGAGGGTAATCCTCTGTGGGAATTGTTGAGCGGTCTGTGTGCGAACGTTATCGATCTTGTTCATCTCCAAGCTCCAAGGGAGGAAACTCCAGCGGCTGGAGCCGTACCTGACGCGGGCCCTGGAGGTGGGCAATGAGCTCCTGCCAGCAGCCGATTCCTCAGCACAGGCATCGCTCCAGGAACAACTCTGCCAGCTACAGGACGCCTGGGGTTCCATCAACCTACAGCTCACGGACAAGAGGAACAAACTGACCGCCATAGTGAAGGTACACCCTGTACAACCTTCCTTTCAACCCAAGACTGAGCTCCACAGAAACCTCACCAAGGCCAAGTAATCTGGAAACAAAATCTCAAGGAGTCTGAAGTGACTCCTCGCCTTTAACTCAGACTCAGAGGATTTTGTTTGCATGGCATTGAATGGCTGGAGCAGTGATTGAGGGTCATTATTGGGGCTTATCAAGCTGCTGCACAGTACAGCTTCCCATTACAGACTGGTGCCTTAGCATTTGATCATCTGTTACCAACTGGAAGGCATCACAGTCCCAGTGGGAACAGGTTGGTCTCACCCGGTCCCATTTCCTTAACCAGGTGGATTGATCAAAAACGAAAGCATAGGTATTTACATAGTGTCTTTCACTAGGTTTGGATCATTCTATTAAAATAAAAAAATGCAGGAAGTTGCTCAGTAAAGCAGGTAGCATGCATGAAGAGAGAAAACAAAATTGGCTGTTCACGTCAATAGCCTTTCATCCAGACTCCCACAGAGAAATGTTAGGGATGGTCTAGAATTTGAACAAAGGCTGGGTGCTATGAACACGAAAGGGAAGTCTGCAGTCGGGTGGAGGATGGGCAGGACTGAACAACAGAGGAGTTAATGCTCTGGGCCCAAAGGGAACAGAGACGGGAAACAGCAAATAAGTGCCGAGAGCAGAGACACCACTGACGGAAAAAAAATCAAAATACAGGATACAAAGAAAACAATTCAAAATGGGGCAGGGTTTGCAGTTTGAAAATATTGAGCTCATTGTCCAGATTTTTGTAAAGTGTGTAACTGGAAGTTGAGTTGCTGTTTCCTCAGTTTATGTTGAGTTTCACTGGAACAGGGCACCAGGCAGAGGACAGAGATGTCAGTGTGACGGTAAGGTGGGAATTAAAATGACAGGCCCCAGAGACTTGGGGTCATGCTTGTGGATGGATCAGGGGTATTCTACAAAGCAAGTGCCCCCAGGCTGAATTTGGTATCAAGATGCCAACATTGTGAGCATGAATAGAGTAGACTAGATTGATGGACGTGCACACTGCCTCACTTGAGCGATTTCCACCATCTGCAGTATTCTGCTGCATGATCAGGATCTTCACTGTAATAAATGACCCCCTTCACACCATCCAAGCCCCCACCTCTGTGATGTAGTCACTGCTGTAACACGCTCTGCATTTCACATACTTCCACCAACAACCATGTCCAGATGACTGGATAATTTTTTTCACGGTATTGGCTCAGAGGTCTGTATTGGTCAGGACACTGTGCCGTGGAGTCTTTCACTTCCACCTGACTGTGTCGGCAAAGCCTGTGCCATGACGCTGGGGACTGTTTATTGTAAATCCCCTGCTATCCACCCACTACTCTGTGTCTTTGTGTTGCTCTGGACAGATGTGTGACAGATGTGGGGAGGAGGTGACTGCATTGGGTCTCAAACTCCAAGAATTCGGAGTGGACTTGAGGCGGGAGCTGCCCTGTATCAGCGAGGATCTACAAAAAGAGCAAAGTAAACTCCAGGTAAGAACAGGGTATTGCTGGAAATCCTCAGCAGGTCTGGCACCATCTGTAGTGAGAGAGAAAGAGCTTCACAACTGCGATGGGTTATTGACCTGAGATAAAAACAATGACTGCAGATGCTGGAAACCAGATTCTGGATTAGTGGTGCTGGAAGAGCACAGCAGTTCAGGCAAAATCCGAGGACAGGCAAAATCGACATTTCGGGCAAAAGCCCTTCATCAGGAATAAAGGCAGAGAGCCTGAAGCGTGGAGAGATAAGCTAGAGGAGGGATTCTGACCTGTGCTGTGACTGTATTGACTCTGGCCTGTGCTCTTACATTATTGACCTCTGGCCTGTGCATTGACGTTATTGAAGTCTGGTCTGTATTCAGGTGTCTGATGGTGAGGGAGCGGCGGTGAAGGAGGCCCAGGACCTCCATATCCTCGGCAGAGTGGGAGGGGGAGTTGAAATGTTGGGCCACAGGGCGGTTTGGTTGATTGGTGCGGGTGTCTCCATGCTTCAGGCTCTCTGCCTTTATTCCTGATGAAGGGCTTTTGCCCGAAACGTCGATTTTGCCTGTCCTCGCATATTGACCTGAGATGTCAACTCTATTTTCCTCTCGACAGATGTTTCTGATCTGTTAAGCACTTGTAACATTTACTGTTTTATTTCGGCTTTCCAGTATCTGCATTAGTTTGCTTTTGTATCAGGTAAGATTGACCATGATCTTTCATGAATGAATGTTGGGAGGGAGCCCAGGCTGGGAATGTGAGTGAGTTATTCACCACTCGCAGTGTGAATCCTGACCGAGCTCTGTAGCAATAGCTGGTCATCTCCAACACACCCATGCATTCTGGCACACCACTTGAAGAAATTCTCTCATGGGATGTGGGTGTTACTGGCTGGACCAGTATTTGTTGCCTATCCTTAATTGCCCCCAAACTTACCTTACTAGGCCATTGCAGAGGGCAGTTATGAGTCAACCACATCGCTGAGCGTCTGGAGTCACATGTAGACCAGACCAGACCAGATAAGGGCAACAGATTTCTCTAAAGGATATCCTATTATATTCTATTCTCCCAGATGGGTTTTTACAATGAACAATGATTAGTTTAGTGGTCCCCATTACTGACACTAGCTTTCAATGACTGATTTTTATGAATTATTGAGTTTCAGTGTGGAGTTTAAATTGCACTATCTGCCGTAGTGGGTATAGAACTGGTGTTTGCAGAGCAGAATGACTAGATTAGATTAGATTACATTACATTACAGTGTGGAAACAGGCCCTTCGGCCCAACAAGTCCACACCGACCCGCCGAAGCGAAACCCACCCATACCCCTACATTTTCAGTGTGGAGTTTAAATTGCGCTATCTGCCATAGTGGGTATAGAACTGGTGTTTGCAGAGCAGAATGACTAGTGACATTAGCACCCATCAGTCAACAAATCCTCATTATCTCCAACTTGCTTCTCTCTCTCTCTGTCTGTCCCCGTCTTGGGCACACACATGCGTCTTGTGTATATACACACACAGAGACTCACACTCTATCTCTCTCTCTCTCTCTCGCTCTCTCTCTCTCTCCCACTCCCCCTACCCCTCCCTCTGTACCCATTCCGCGGAGTTCTGTGAGCTCTGGATCTGGAGCCAACGTCCAATCACAACGTGCCTTGGGAAGTCCGCACTCTGATTGGCTCGCCAGCTGATCAATTACAGCAGACTGCCGGGCTCTCCGAGGGGATTGGCTCAGACGGAAGCATGGGGAGGTGGATCTGCAGAGTAGTAGTGAGTGAGTGAGTGAGTGACGGTCTCACCAGTTTCACACTGTCCAAAAAAAATAACCCACTCAGGGTCTTCTGAGCAACTGCACCCCCCCCCTTCGCCGACCCCTCACTAAATCCACGAGTATAACATGATGCTGAAAAAAGGACTTTTTAAAATTCTTTCAAAGTGTTACACCTTAGGTGTTTCTTTCAAAAAAAAATTTAAACTTTGTCCAAAAAGTCATTTTTTTGGGGGGAGACGCGAGGAGAGGGGAAACCCTACATTAAATACAATACCATACTTCAGCAGACCCAGGGTCCCCTCTTCAAATTGCAAGGGTTAATTTCCCTTTTTTTCTGAACATCTAATTGCTTCGCCCGTAAACAATCCGCTCCGGAACATTGAAACATCCAATGGTGGCTTCTTTTGACTTAGAAACAGAAAATCAGAATAAGACACCATTTGTTTTAAAAACAAAAATTGCAGAATGAAAATCTGATTCTTGCCATCGACACAGTTGCGACGGACTCCCCTCACAGAGATCGGAAAATGATTCCAGATTCACGCTGGGCACTCACAGGTACATATCCTCTCCCCTCTCTCCCTCTCTCCCCCTCTCCCTCTCTATCTAAGTGGTAAGTTTTGTCCTTCATGTTGATCAGCAGGAGCTGGGAGAGCTGATGCGAAGCTGGTGGAACAGGCTTGTTGAGTTGAGCACAGTGAAGGTGGATCTTGGCAAGCACCTTATTCCCGATGTGGCGATTGGATTCCAGGAGCAAGTCGCAATCCTGGAGAGCCATTGGGAGCAGCTGAAGCTGTCTGTAAGTGATTCTGTTCATGTAGCAGCAAGGAAGGAGGACTCAGGGCAGCTTCGGGGTGACTCACTTGCTAACTGCCTCAGACAAACACAGCACCCAACCAGACCCATTCCAGAAAGGACCTTCATGAACAAGAATGCCTTATTATACCATTCGATGCTGGTATCATGGGCACTGTGACTGCTTTTGTAGCTGCTCTTTACTTACTTTTGGAATATTGCGTGCAACTTTGGTCTCCCTGCAATTGGAAGGATGTTGTGAAGCTTGAAAGGGTTCAGAAAAGCATTCACTAAAGGTGCTATATAAATTTAAATTGTTAAAATTCCAGTTTATTAGAGTCCTGAGAGGCACAGGGCCCTGTGAATTAGTCCCTGCTTCAAGAGGAATATTGCACAGCTAGGGTGCTCTGAGTGAGAGAGAGAGAGAGAAAGGACTGACCCAAAAGAGAGAGAGAGAGAGAGAGATGAGAATAAATCCTCTCTCCCACTCAACATTACTCTGTCTAAAGGAAGAAGGAGAATATTGGTGGACAAATATATATCTTGTTTACAAGCAGCATTTCTGGGACCTCTGTGAGTGGTGTTGTAGGGGGTTAGGGAATTGGTTGCTGTGCTACTTGTCTCAGTACCTGTTGCAGTTCCTCCAGGCTGTAGCTAAATGCAACAGTCTGCCTGTAGTAATACCGCTAACTGGCTCTGTCCACTAATCCTGCAGGCGTCCTTGCGGACACTGAAGATAAGTGACCGGCTCGAGCAGTGGGTCGTGTTTAATACCAAGAGCAAGCATCTGGAAGACTGGCTAAAACAGATGGAAGATCGAGTCTCACAGAGCACAGACAGTGGCGTTCAGGAGATGATTGAGAGACTCCAGGAGGTACGGCATGTTTTGGCCCCTGCTGAGCTACTGTTTTTATTCAATTTGGGGGAGGCACGGTGGCTCAGTGGTTAGCGCTGCGGCCTCTCGGGGACCCGGGTTTGATTCCAGCCTCGGCCGACTGTCTATGGAGTTTACACATTCTTCCTGTGTCTGCGTGGGTTTCCTCTGGGTGCTCCAGTTTCCTCCCACATTCAAAAGATCTGTAAGTTAGGGTGGATTGGCCATGGTAAATTGTCCATAGCGTCCAGGCTAGGTGGGTTAGCCATGGGAATTGCAGGGTTACAGGGATAGGGTGAGGGGGTGGGTCTGGGTGGGATGCTCTTCGGAGGGCTAGTGTAGACTCAATGGGCCAAATGGCCTGCTTCCACACTGTAGGGATTCTCTATGATTTTATGTTTGGGAATGTGTGGTTCCTGGGCCAAAATATATTATCTATCCCTTGTCCCTTGAGAAAGTGGTGGTGAGCTACCTTCTTGACCCGCAATGCCCTTGTTGGGGGGAGTTCCAGGATTTTGACTCTGTGAAGGAAAGGCGATATGTTTCCAAGACAGGATGGTGAGTGGTTTGGAGGGGAACTTGCACAGTGTGGTGTTCCCATGTATCTGCTGCCCTTGTCCTTATAAATGGAAGAGGCTGTGTATTTGGAAGTTGCTGGAGGTTAACAAAGAAGACTCAGGCAGATGGGAAATAAACAGAGAGAAAGAACGAACTTGCATTTCTATAGTACCATTTACATCCTCAGGAAGTCTTTACAACTGATTAAGAAATGTAATCATGTTACAATGATATTAGAGCTGCCCATAAGTTTTAAGGATAGTTTGCAGTGTATTGATTTGTGTGTCTGTAGTCAAAAGGTGATCGAAATAAGTATTTTTTAAATGATGAAATGAGCAGGTAAATTGAGTCCGGAATAAGGAGCATTACTTTTCAAATTAGAGTGAAGCTGTTTGACAGTAATATCAGGAGGGACATATCTATATGAAGGGGGAATAACAATCTCCACCTCTTCCCCTCCAACATACCTCCCCTGCCCACCACCCCCCAAAATAAAAGAGGAAACTATTAGGTCTCAGGGTCATCATTTCAAAATTCAGATGGATAGATTTTTATTACGCTAGGGAGCAGAAGCAGGCTACTGGGTAGCGGTACCTGCCATCTTATTAATAGCTGAGCAGACTACAGGAGCCACATCACCACCTCCGGTTTACACTACTTATTTAATGTTCTGATTCAGCAATACCTTGGTTTTTAAACTTACACCCCTGTTTTTAAATCTCTCCATTGCCTTGCCTCCTCCCTATGTCTACCTTCACTCCCTGGCCTACAATCCCACAGCCCTCTCATTCTGGTCTCTGGCGCCTTTCTGATTTGAATCATTCTGCCGTTAGTGCCTGCACCTGCAGCTGCCTGGGCTCCAAGCTCTGGAGTTCCCTTGTACAACCCTCTCCCCCTGCACACACGTTCCCGTCCCCCCCCCCTCCCCTGCCCCCACGCTGCCTCCTCCCTTCCCTCATTCAGCATTTAAGATGCTCCTTAAAACCCAACCTGTTTGATCATGCTTTTGGTCACCTGTCCATGTATTACCTCGTGCAGTTCAATGGCCATTTTTTTCCAACGTCTTTCCAGTGAAACCCATGTTCATTTTGTAACATTAAAAGAGCTAGATAAATGCAAGTTTTTTTTTAGATTCACTACCGTATGGAAACAGGCCCTTTGGCCTAACAAATCCACACCGATCCTCCACAGAGTAACTCACCCAGACCCATTCCCCATGCCTATATTTCCCCCTGACTAATGCACCTAACACTACGGGCAATTTAGCATGACCTGCACATCTTTGGATTGTGGGAGGAAACCGGAGCACCCGGAGGAAACCCACGCAGACACGGGGAGAATGTGCAAACTCCACACAGACAGTCACCTGAGTCGGGAATCGAACCTGGGTCCCTGGCGCTGTGAGGCAGCAGTGCTAATCACTGAGCCATCATGCCGCACATATTGTTGGGAAATGTTAATGTCAAATCTGAAAAATGAATTCAAGCTGCAATGCAAGAGAAAAATGGGTTGAAATGATTGAAATGGGAGTAACCGATATCAGGAGCATTATGTGTGATATCAGGGCAGACTGATTCTTGGCATATTTACTGGATTGAAAAATATTGATTCAAGCTGCAATGCAAGAGAAAAATGGGTTGAAATGATTGAAATGGAAGTTCAGGATTGAGATCCAGGGTTATTTTCTTCACTGGGAGTAACCGATATCAGGAGCATTATGTGTGATATCAGGGCAGACTGATTCTTGGCATATTTACTGGATTGAAAAATATTGGATTAATGATTTTCCATGATTATGACCCAATTAAGCAATTGAAGAATTAAAAAATTGTATTCTGTTTAATTGTGGTTTGTAACGAAAACTCTTTCTGTCAGAATAGCCATAGACCAAGAGCAGGATCAGAGCAGTGCTGGAAAAACACAGTAGGTCACACAGCATCTGAGGAGCAGGAAAATCGACGTTCCGATGAAGGGCTTTTGCCCGAAACGTCGATTTTCCTGCTCCTCGGATACTGCCTGACCTGCTGTGCTTTTCCAGCACCACTCTGATCTAGACTCTGATCTCCAGCATCTGCAGTGCTCACTTCTGCCAGAGACCAAGAGCAATCCAGTCAAAAGTGAGCAAATAGATTTTGGGTTTTATGGCTGTTTCTATGCACCAAATTAACATTAGCTTAGGCTAACAGATGTGAAAATACTTCATGGTTCAAAAACAAAGTTCCACAAGGACATGGCTATGTTTAAAAATGGATTATATTTGTAAATTGGAGTATGTAACAGACTCATTTATGTTAGAGTAGACATTTTGAGCTTTCATGTATTTTAACGTTTTATTCATTCCTGGGGTGTCGGAGTCCCTGGTTAGACCAGCACTATGCCCCATCCCTAATTACCCTTGAACTGAATGGCATTTCAGAGGGCAGGAAAGAGATAACCACGCTGCTGTGTGTCTGGAGTCACATGTAGGCCGGACCAGGTAAGGAGGGCAATCCTGATGAAGGGCTTTTGCCCGAAACGTTGATTTTCCTGCTCCTGACCTGCTGCGCTTTTCCAGCACCACTCTGATCGAGACCAAGGATGGCAGATTCCCTCCTCTAAATGGCATTTGTGAACCAGATTGTTTTACAATAATCAGCCCTGGCATCATGGACACCTTTAGACTGGCTTCTAATTCCAGATTTTTATTGAATTAATATTTCACACCTACCATGCTGGGGTTAGAACCCATGTTGGATTATTAATCCAGAGACATGACGACTATGCTCCCTCCTCCGGTTTTTCTGTGGTTTGCAATCATGCCTATATCGGTACTGGTATGCTATGGAATTTTTAGGAATATGTAGATGTATCAACTAAACAATTTGGGATGATGTTAACCCATTGAGGGTGCCAATCTGTAAAGGAGAAACTACACTGTTCTGTCTGGAGGTCAGTGGTGAGTGGTGTCCCGCAGGGCTCTGTTAGAACATAGAGCATAGAACAGTACAGCACAGAACAGGCCCTTCAGCCCACGATGTTGTGCCGACCATTGATCCTCATGTGAGGTAAACCTAATGTATGAACCCTCAAATTTCTGTGACCATATGCATGTCCAGCAGTCTCTTAAATATCCCCAATGACCTTGCTTCCACAACTGCTGCTGGCAACGCATTTCATGCTCCTCCAATTGTCTGCGTAAAGAACCCACCTCTGACATCCCCTCTATACTTTCCGTCAAAGAGCTTAAAACTATGACCCTTCATGTTAACAATGTTTGCGCCGGGAAAAAGTCTCTGGCTATCAACTCTATCTATGCCTCTCATTATCTTGTACACCTCAATTAGGTCCCCACTCTTCCTTCTTTTTTCCAGTGAAAAAAGTCCGAGCTCAGTCAACCTCTCTTCGTAAGATAAGCCCTCCATTCCAGGCAGCATCCTGGTAAACCTCCTCTGAACCCTCTCCAAAGCATCCACATCTTCCCTATAATAGGGCGACCAGAACTGGATGCAGTATTCCAAGTGAGGTCTAACCAAAGTTTTGTAGAGCTGCAACAAGATCTCACGACTCTTAAACTCAATCCCCCTGTTAATGAAAGCCAAAACACCATATGCTTTCTTAACAACCCTGTCCACTTGGGTGGCAATTTTAAGGGATCTATGTAC
>NC_057719.1:691191-694366 GCF_004010195.1 Chiloscyllium plagiosum | reverse complement strand
CACTTGACCCTCATCAACTTTTCTAGTCACATCCTCAAAGAACTCGATAATGTTTGTGAGGCATGACCTGCCCCTCACAAAGCCGTGCTGACTGCATTTAATCAAGCCATGCTCTTCCAGATGGTCATAAATCCTATCCCTCAGAATCCTTTCTAACACCTTACAGACGACAGACGTGAGACGTGAGACTTACTGATCTGTAATTGCCGGGGAATTCCCTATTTTCTTTCTTGGGCCTCTGCTCTTTGTAGTTTTTATAAATGACTTGGATGAGGAGGTTGAGGGGTGGGTTAGTAAATTTGCCGATGACACAAAGGTTGGAGGTGCCATTGATAGTATCGAGGGCTATTGCAGGCTGCAGCGTGACAAAGACAGGATGCAGAGCTGGGCTGGGAAATGGCAGATGGAGCTCAACCTGGATAAATGAGAAGTGATGTATTTTGGAAGGTCTAAACTCAAATGCTGAATATAGGATTAAAGACAGGATTCTTGGCAGTGTGGAGGGACAGAGGGATCTTGGTGTTCAAGTGCATTATCCCTCTGACAGTGCAGTGCTCCCTCAGCGCTGACCCTCTGACAGTCAGTACACAGTGGAAAACCAGCTCTGAGTTCCTGGTTGACTGTTTTTGTCCTGTTGACTGAAGTTGTCATTCTGTCTGCAGGTTTTGTGTCGTGTACCAAGCCATTGAGGGTTACTGCTGACTGGCCCTTGCTCACCATTACTCCCCCGCCCATGGTCAGGGGCATCTGGAACTCCAATTGGCTTCCCTCTTTTATTAAGTGTCATTTCTTTTGTACCTATTTTGATAAATTTAATGAAACTTGGACCTGGAAACGGTCTTGCAACTAATCAGGTCTTACAGACCTTTTAGACTGACTGTCTCAACTCAGTTTATGTGTAATTTCCTTAGGTCATGCATCAAACTTAGTGATTCCCCAAAATTATACAGGTGAGCTATTTGTTCTCCTTCAGGTTTGGCGCTGTGCTTTCTGTTTTAGGATTGCATGGGGGAAATTAACCTCTACAACAGGAATAAGGTGCAGCTGAAACAACTTGGGGATGAACTGATCAAAGCCAGCAGCCCATCGAAAGCACCGGAGATCGACAACAAACTTAATCTCATCAACAGGAACTGGCAACACCTCCGTGAAGTCATTGAGGCCAGGTAAGGCAAAAGGAAGGGTGGGGGGGGGGGGGGGGGGGGGGGGGTGAAGGACCAGGTGGTTAAAGGTTGGGGAGAAGAGCAAGCTGTGAGGATAATGGAGAGGTGGAAGTGAGTAGAACCCCATCCTGCCTTATAAATGGTGTCAGTGACGTGGGGAGGAATTTTGAGCTTAATCATTCACAGGTTGAGGGAGTTGCTGGCTAAACCAGCATTTATTGTCCATCCATAATTATCCAGAGGGCATTTAAGAGTCAACCACGTTGCTGTGGGTCTGGAGTCACGTGCAGACCAGACCAGGTAAGGATGGTAGTATCCCTCCCTAAAGGGGATTAGTGAACCAGATTAGTTTTCCTGGTAATGGATTCATTGATTCATTAATGGATTCTTAATTTCAATGATTTCCAATCCCACCACCAGCCACTGTGGGATTTGAACCAGGGTATCCAGAATATTTCCGGGGTCTCTGGATCCTGATGAAGGGCTGATGCACAAAACGTTGACTCTCCTGCTCCTTGGATGCTACCTGACCAGCTCTGCTTTTCCAGCAACACATTCTTTGTCTCTGGAGTAACAGTCCAGCGATGATACACCACAAGACCATCACCTGCCCTTCCCTTGTAAAGAAGGAAAACAGGACATTGATGGCAAATGAAAGAGGAATATTAAAGAACAGAGTTTAGACACAGGGGCAATGTTGAGTGAGAAACAATCTTGTTAAAAATGAATTAAAATATCTGTGGTAATACAGTGTCCATAATTAAGAAAGGATGCAACAGGTAATGTGTGATGTGCTGGGGGAACCAGACAGGAATTGTAGAGTCATAACTACAAAAAAAGGCAGGACATTAAACATTACAGCATAATACATTTAAAAATATGAGGGAGAGAAATGGAAGGTGGAATAGTGCTGTTGGGAATTCTCAATCTTCAGCACAAAAATACGAACAGACATGAAAGATGATGTGTCAGTTTAATATGTGTCGTTCCAGGATCACCAATTAGTGGGAAGGGTTTAAGAGGAAATCGGCGAGGTCAGAGGTTGAGAAGGAGGGTGCTTCAGGGTAACCTTAGCCGGTCTGGGATTGAACCCACGCTGTAGGCATCACTCTGCATCACAAACCAGCCATCCACCCAACTGAGCTAAAATCTGACAGGGTACTAAAGGATTACTAACCTTTTGAGGGTGGACTGAGAGAGCGCCACTGATGGAGTGCCGCATTGTCGAAGGGTCAGTACTGAGGGAGCGCCGCACTGTCGGAGGGTCAGTGCTGAGGGAGTGCCGCACTGTATGAGGGTCAGTGCTGATGGAGTGCCGCATTGTCGGAGGGTCAGTGCTGAGGGAGCGCCGCACTGTCGGAGGGTCAGTGCTGAGGGAGCGCCGCACTGTCGGAGGGTCAGTGCTGAGGGAGTGCCGCACTGTATGAGGGTCGGTGCTGAGGGAGTGCCGCACTGTCAGAGGGTCAGTGCTGAGGGAGTGCCGCACTGTATGAGGGTCAGTGCTGAGGGAGTGTCGCACTGTATGAGGGTCAGTGCTGAGGGAGTGCTGCACTGTCAGAGGGTCAGTGCTGAGGGAGTGCTGCACTGTTGCAGGGTCAGTGCTGAGGGAGTGCCGCACTGTTGGAGGATCAGTGCTGAGGGAGTGCCACACTGTCGGAGGATCAGTGCTGAGGGAGTGCCAGACTGTCGGAGGGTCAGTGCTGAGGGAGTGCCGCACTGTCAGAGGGTCAGTGCTGAGGGAGTGCCGCACTGTATGAGGGTCAGTGCTGAGGGAGTGCCGCATTGTCAGAGGATCAGTGCTGAGGGAGTGCCACACTGACAGAGGGTCAGTGCTGACGGAGTGCCGCGCTGTATGAGGGTCAGTGCTGAGGGAGTGCCGCACTATATGAGGGTCAGAGCTGAGGGAGTGCCGCATTGTCGGAGGATCAGTGCTGAGGGAGTGGGCACTGTCGGAGGGTCAGTGCTGAGGGAGTGCCGCACTGTCAGAGGGTCAGTGCTGAGGGAGTGCCGCA
>NC_057719.1:689279-691104 GCF_004010195.1 Chiloscyllium plagiosum | reverse complement strand
GGAGTGCTGCATTGTCGGAGGATCAGTGCTGAGGGAGTGCCACACTGTCAGAGGGTCAGTGCTGAGGGAGTGCCGCGCTGTATGAGAGTCAGTGCTGAGGGAGTGCCGCACTATATGAGGGTCAGTGCTGAGGGAGTGCCGCATTGTCGGAGGATCAGTGCTGAGGGAGTGGGCACTGTCGGAGGGTCAGTGCTGAGGGAGTGCCGCACTGTCAGAGGGTCAGTGCTGAGGGAGTGCCGCATTGTCGGAGGATCAGTGCTGAGGGAGTGCCGCACTGTATGAGGGTCAGTGCTGAGGGAGTGCTGCATTGTCGGTGGGTCAGTGCTGAGGGAGCGCTGCATTGTCGGAGGATCAGTGCTGAGGGAGTGCCGCACTGTCGGAGGGTCAGTGCTGAGGGAGTGCCGCACTGTCGGAGGGTCAGTGCTGAGAATGAGAAATTCTTACTAAAAGGGATTAATATTTTGAACTAACTGCATTCATCCCTTCAGTCAAATGACCAAATGGAACATTTATAACTCTTCAGTCAATCTTTGCTGCAGAATTCTGTTACTATATTTAAAACAAACTCCGGTACCAGAGAGAGAACCTATCTCCACCTAAAGTGGATTCGGACACTGGTAGCTGGATTTAAAGCTGGTCCCAGTGAACACCCACTGTGTCCTTGCTGAAGCAGTAAGTCTCCCTCAGGTACGCTGCTAATTACCACATACCATGCAGCTGACAGAAGGAGGGGCCCAGTGACACAATCTCAACACGGACAGATGATCAGGGGAGTGTCTGACACAGCGCACGCTAATCCTTTTCACTGGGTTAAGCCAAACCCCAGCAGCTTTTCTATGGAGACATCTGTTGCCTTCAGCACCTGGCCTTCAAGCCCAGCCCCACCGGAGGAGTCTCTGTGTCCGTATCCTTCCAGCCTCAAAACATAAAGAAACATCAGACCCTGGGAACAACTCTTAACAGAGTCTCGACTGAGCACTCTGCATCAACACTGGGAGAGACAGTCCTGTGAGTGTGTCATCCAACTGACTGACTGGCTCGAGTGGCTGTGTTCTCATGACACAGGCTGGGGCACTGACAGTGTGAAGGGCAGAGAGTCATAGAGATGTACAGCACGGAAACAGACCCTTCGGTCCAACCCGTCCATGTTGACCAGGTATACCAACCCAATCTAGTCCCACCTGCCAGCACCCGGCCCATCTCCCTCCAAACCCTTCCTATTCATATACCTATCCAAATGCCTCTTAAATGTTGTAAATGTACCAGGAAGATAAATTCCTGAAATATGTGCAAGAGAGGTTTCTTGCTCTGTGTATGTCCACCCTAATGAGGAAAGAGCCAGCGCTGGGCCATGTTCTGCAGAGTGTATCAGAGCGGGATTCAGTCAGAGAGCGGTCAGAGTGTACCAGAGCCAATTTTGCAGCTATCACAGCTTGCTCGGATATTACCGACACTAGTGCAGAGACTGAGAATACCACACCAGCCCCAGCGCTGTCTCCTTCGGGGTCTCTCCTCTGGCCAAACTCCTGTGATGTTGACACGGTCAGTGATGAATGCTGCATTCATTCAAATTTAAACTCTGTCACATCATCGACACCATGAATAATTTATATGAATGATTTGGATGTGAGCATAAGAAGTATAGTTAGTAAGTTTGCAAATGACACAAAAATTGGAGGTGTAGTGGACAGTGAAGAGGGTTACCTCAGATTACAACAGGATCTGGACCAGATGGGCCAATGGGCTGAGAAGTGGCAGATGGAGTTTAATTCAGATAAATGCGAGGTGCTGCATTTTGGGAAAGCAAATCTTAGCAGGACTTATA
>NC_057719.1:682713-687030 GCF_004010195.1 Chiloscyllium plagiosum | reverse complement strand
GGTCTGAGATGTGGTTTGGTGGTGGGAGGTGGGGTCATGGTCAAGGGGGCAGTAGGAGGAGGTGTCCACGAGCTGGCGTTTAGCCTCAGCGGTGTAAAAGTCTTTCAGATAGTTCAGGTACAGGGTAGACACATTCATGTAAAGGAGAACAGGAGAAGGAGCTCTTTGGTTGATTAAAAGTGTTGGGATTAAGTTGAAACAGCAAGAGGAGTCTAATGGCATGTACAGCTCATACAGCCCAGAACTAAAGGCAGAAAACGCAGAGGTAAAGGGCCAAAAGAGACCGTGAGAATAGATCAGCAAGGACTACAATATTTCAAGAAGGCAGCTCACTCCCACCATCTGCAGGACAGTTAGGGATGGACTGACCAGAGATTCCTACATCTCATGAGTGAATAAAAACAATTACAAAATGAAAGACAAAGCTATTTAGTAGACACTTGAATAACAAAGAGGAGTCAGAAAAAAGTGGGACTGATTGGGGGCAAGGAGACAGAGGGTGTGTCTGAGGTCAAAAGTAAGAACTTCACAGAGACAAGGAAGCTGGAGGGGAGTTATGCTTTGAACAGAATAAAGATTGGTAAACGGGGTCAACTTACTGTTGGCGTAGCTGAAAGTCAAGAACTCACTTGGTCTGGACGGGCAGTGTCTCAGAGTGCTGAGGGAAAGGCTGTCGATGCTGGGTCAGTTCGTATATTCAAGGCTGAGACAGACAGATTTGTAATCAGGAAGGGAATCAAGGGTTAGGGGGAAAAGGCAGAAACGTGGAGTTGGGGATTATCAGATCAGCCATGAACTCATTGAAGCAGCTCAACTAAAGTGGCCTAATTCTGAATGGAATTAGTTTTATTGTCACATGTACTCAAATGAGTATAAGTCACCAGTTACAGCATTGTTTTAGGTATAGAGTACCTAGGTACAATCTATAGTTAGGGAACAGAGAAATGAAAAACAAAGCTACATTCTAGCTATAGGCAGTATGACTATAGGTCAGGAAAAACAACAACCTAACTTAAGAAGAATCAATGGCTAATTGGAAAGAAGGCTAGAAATTGTGGAGACTCTGATCGTAACCTATCAATCCTTGTTAGACATGAGAGTGGTGTCAAAGGATGGAGGCTGTTACTCATCCCGAAACATCCCTCAACCTCTTAAAATCACCAACAACAACTCCAGACAAACATCAGTGATGGAAATCTTTTTAGAGACAAAAATCAGGAATGAAAATAACTGAAAGTCAGCACAAAGGAACAAATGGAGAGGTCAGCTAGGGCCCTCAATCTGAAAGGCAGCTGAATGGGTTCTTACCACTAAACCCTCTGGGAAGCCCTTTCCTGATGAAGGCCTTATGCTCGAAACGTCGATTTTCCTGCTCCTCAGATGCTGCCTGACCTGCTGTGCTTTTTCAGCACCACTCTGATCTAAACCCTTCCTATTCATGTTGCACCAGCCTCCACTACTTTCTCTGGCAAATCATTCCATACACGCATCACCCTCTACGTGAAAAAGTTGCCCCTTGGATCCCTTTTATATCTTTCTCTTCTCACCTAAAACCTATGCCCTGTAGTTCTGTTTGGACAGGTGGGGATGTCCACTTCCATCAGGATACTGTACAGCACACGTGCTCCACTTGTCACACTACCTAATGGTAAGGCCAGTTGTAGTGCCAGTTTGAAGTTCAGTTGTGTTTCAGCTCGTAGGCACCTTTGCATAGTTACATCATTAACCCCGCATACCAAATGCTCTCTCAGCATTTCATTCAGGGATAGCCCAAAGTCACATGCCTCTGCCAGTCATCGTAACCTTTGTCAAAACTCCCGATACAGATTTCCCCGGAAGTCAAACTGCAGAAGAAAACTGATAGCGTCTCAGAACAAGAAGAGGCTTGGAGTTGAACAAAATCAGTCAACTCTTGAAACATTTTAGTATCTGCTGCCTCAGGGATAGTGAGGCTCCTAATAACTGAAAAAGCTGTGGGTCCACAAGCTGTCAGGAGAATTACTTATTAGAAGAAGGAAGCACAGGAACAGGCCCTTCAGCCCCCCCAAGCCTGCACTGACACATTTTGCCCTTCTATACTAAAACTGTCATCACTAACAGGATCCGTATCCCTCTAATCCCTTCCTATTCATGTATTCATCCAGGTGCTTCTTGAATCCTGCGATTGTGCCTGCCTCCACCACCTCCCCTGGCAGCATGTTCCAGACACTCACCACCCTTTGTGTGAAGAACTTGCCTCACACATCTCTTTTAAACTTCTTTGCTTTTCATTTGCTCAGGAAAAACTCTCAAATTCTTTCCAGTCTTCAACAGCAGTATCAAACAAGTCAAACTTACGTAGAACATCGAACATTACAGCGCAGTACAGGCCCTTTAGCCCTCAATGTTGCACAAACCTGTGAAACTAATCTGAAGCCCATCTAACCTACACTATTCCATTACCATCCGTATGTCTATCCAATGACCATTTAAATGGCCTTAAGGTTGGTGAGTCTACTACTGTTGCAGGCAGTGCCCCTACCACTCTCTGAGTGAAGAAACTACCTCTGACATCTGTCCAATATCTATCACCTCTCAATTTAAAGCTATGTCCCCTCATGCTAGCCATCACCATCCGAGAAAAAAGGCTCTCATTGTCCACCCTATCTAACTCTCTGATTATCTTACATGTCTCAATTAAGTCACCTCTCAACCTTCTTTCAAACTAAAACAGCCTCAGGTCATAGAGTCATAGAGATGTACAACATGGAAAGAGACCCTTCGGTCCAACCCGTCCATGCCGACCAGATATCCCAACCTAATCTAGTCCCACCTGCCAGCACCCGGCCCATATCCCTCCAAACCCTTCCTATTCATATACCCATCCAAATGCCTCTTAAATGTTGCAATTGTACCAGCCTCCACCACATCCTCTGGCAGCTCATTCCATACACGTACTACCCTCTGCGTGAAAAAGTTGCCCCTTAGGTCTCTTTTGTATCTTTCCCCTCTCACCCTAAACCTATGCCCTCTAGTTCTGGTCTCCCCAACCCCAAGGAAAAGACTTTGTCTATTTACCCCATCCATGCCCCTCATAATTTTGTAAACCTCTAAGGTCATTCCCTCCATACCAGGCAACATTCTAGTAAGTCTTCTCTGAGTCCTTTCCACATCCTTCCTATAATGCGGTAACCAGAACCACGTGCAATACTCCAAGTGCGGCTGCACCAGAGTTTTGTACAGCTACAGCTACAGCATAACCTCATGGTTCCGGAACTCAATCCCTCTACCAATAAAAGTTAACACACTGTACGCCTTCTTAACAATCCTATCAACCTGTGTGGCAACTTTCAGGGATCTATATACATGGACACTGAGATCTCTCTGCTCATCCACACCATTAAGAATCTTACCGTTAGCCCAGTATTCTGTATTCCTGTTAGTCCTTCCAAAGTGAATCACCTCACACTTTTCCACATTAAACTCCATTTGCCACCTCTTAGCCCAGCTCTGCAGCTTATCTATGTCCCTCTGTGACCTGCAACATCCTTTGGCACTGTCCGCAACTCCATCAACCTTAGTGTCATCCGCAAATTTACTAACCCATCCTTCTACGCCCTCATCCAGGTCATTTATAAAAATGACCAACAGCAGTGGCCCCAAAACAGATCCTTGCTGTACACCACTCGTAACTGAACTCCAGGATGAACATTTCCCATCAACCATCACCCTCTGCCTTCTTTCATCTAGCCACTTTTTGATCCAAACTGCTAAATCACCCTCAATCCCATGCCTTTGTATTTTCTGCAATAGCCTATCATGGGGAACGTTATCGAACCCCTTACTGAAATCCATATACACTACATCAACCGCTTTACCCTCATCCACCTGTTTGGTCACCATCTCAAAGAACTCAATAAAGTTTGTGAGGCACGTCCTACCCTTCACAAAACTATGCTGACTGTCCCTAATCAACTTATTCCTCTCTAGATAATTATAAATCCTATCTCTTATCACCTTTTCCAACACTTTACCCACAAACGAAGTAAGGCTTACTGGTCTATAATTACCAGGGTTGTCTCTACTCCCCTTCTTAAACAAGGGAACAACATTTGCTATCCTCCAGTCTTCTGGCACTATTCCTGTAGACAATGACGACATAAAGATCAAAGCCAAAGGCTCAGCAATCCCCTCCCTCGCTTCCCAGAGAATCCTAGGATAAATCCCATCCGGCCCAGGGAATTTATCTATTTTCACACTTTCCAAAATTGCTAATACCTCCTCCTTGTGAACCTCAATCCCATCTAGTCTAGTAGCCTGTATCTCAGTATTCTCCTC
>NC_057719.1:675867-681130 GCF_004010195.1 Chiloscyllium plagiosum | reverse complement strand
CTTCTCAGCCCATTGGCCCATCTGGTCCAGATCCTGTTGTAATCTGAGGTAACCCTCTTCGCTGTCCACTACACCTCCAATTTTGGTGTCATCTGCAAACTTACTAACTGTACCTCTTATGCTCACATCCAAATCATTTATGTAAATGACAAGAGGGCCCAGCACTGATCCTTGTGGCACTCCACTGGTCACAGGCCTCCAGTCTGAAAAACAACCCTCCACCACCACTCTCTGCCTTCTGACTTTGAGCCAGTTTTGTATTCAAATGGCTAGTTCTCCCTGTATTCCATGAGATCTAACCTTGCTAATCAGTCTCCCATGGGGGACCTTGTCGAACGCCTTACTGAAGTCCAGATAGATCACATCTACTGCTCTGCCCTCATCAATCCACTTTGTTACTTCAAAAACCTCAATCAAGTTTGTGAGACATGATTTCCCACACACAAAGCCATGTTGACTATTCCTAATCAGTCCTTGCCTTTCCAAATACACACACATCCGGTCCCTCAGGAATCCCTCCAACAACTTGCCCACCACCAAGGTCAGGCTCACCAGTCTATAGTTCCCTGACTTGTCCTTACCACCCTTCTTAAACAATGGCACCACGTTTGCTAACCTCCAGTCTTCTGGCACCTCACCTGTGATTATCGATGATACAAATATCTCAGTAAGAGGCCCAGCAATCACTCCTCTCACTTACCACAGAGTTCTCAGGTGCACCTGATCAGGTCCTGGGGATTTATCCACCTTGAACCGTTTCAAGACATCCAGCACTTCCTCCTCTGTAATATGGACATTTTTCAAGATGTCACCATCTATTTCCATACAGTCTATATCTTCTGTATCCTTTTCCACAGTAAATACTGATGCAAAATATTCATTTAGTATCTCCCCCATTTTCTGTGGCTCCACAGAAAGGCCTCCTTGCTGATCTTTGAGGGGCCCTATTCTCTCCCGAGTTACCCATTTGTCCTTAATGTCTTTGTAAAAAACCTTTGGTTTCTCCTTAATTCTATTTGCCAAAACTAGAAAGTCAGGATTGGTAGTAGCAAAACAAAGAAAACTAGATAATGTTGCTAGTGCAGACACAATGGACTGAATAGTCTCCTGCACTATAACGATTTTGTGATGGACAGATAAGATTGTGAGGGGAAATGGAAATGCTGCTCAGAGTTTTGAGATGCTTTGGTGGAGTCACTGAGGCAGAAGGTTGGACTGTGATTGACAGCGATTAGAGGGAATCACACAGCGAGTAGCTCTGATCTAGATTCTCAAGAGAAGCAGAAAATAATCACAGGGCAGTAAAAACCCATCAGAACTGCAGATGCTGTAAATCAGAAACGAAACCACAAGTTGCTGGAAAAGCTCAGCAGGTCTGACAGCATCTGTGAAGAGGAATTAAAGTTAACATTTCAGGTCCATTGACCTATTCTGAGGTAGGAGGGGTCTGAGGAAGGGTCACTGGACCCAGAACACTAACTGTGATTTCTCTTCACAGATGCTGCCAGACCTGCTGAGCTTTTCCAGCAATGTCTGTTTTTGTTTGTAATATTTACAGGGCTCAGGGTTGAGGTAGGAATGCAGGGTGCGGGAGGAATACCAGTAGGTGACTGACCTGTATGTGTGCTGTGTTACTCTGTGTGGAGACAGAAGCTGCGCGCGTGTGTGTGTGTGAGCTTTCTCTCGGGGAATGTGTTGTTTGCAGTGATGGAGCTGAATTGTGTTACATTGTGCAGGGACGCGTGACTGACACTCACTGGGATCAGCTGTTTGCTGTGGAACTGGTTCAGGCTGGGGCCCAGTCTCTCTGCACACTGCCAGCCGAGTCAGCTCCATTGTCCCAGCATTTCACTGACTGCCTCACAGTCTGTTTACAAGTGTCTGGAGGTGATTTTGTGGCTCCCTCCCCTGACAATTGGCATCTGGTACCTTTTGAAATTCCAGTGAAACCTGAGAGTGGGGGGAGGGGCAGGTGGTGCAATCTGGGCTGGAGGAGGGGAAATCGAGGGGGTTGGGGGAGAACCATTTGCCTTGTGCAGTGTTGTGTGCACGTAGATTGTAGGGTCGAGCCTGCTTTGATAGGTGAGGCCTCTCCCTCTCTCTCTCTCTCTCCCTCACCTTGGACATGCAGCACGCTGCTGATTCTTCAGGTAGGCATCTGCTGGTTATATTTGAGTCTAGAGCCCAGAGAGATCCTGTGAAGCAGGATCCCGTATTTAGCAGGGAGCTGTGTTTTTATAATGTCATTGCTTCACACACTCAGTGCTCAAATCAGCTGGAGTGAACAGTGACTTCATTCTGCTGCAGACGTACTATTGTGTGTGTGTCAGTGTGTGCGTGTGTGGGAGAGTCTGTATGTCTGTACATTTGTGTCTCTGTGTGTGTGTGTGTGTCAGTGTGTGCGTGTGTGGGAGAGTCTATGTCTGTACATTTGTGTGTGTGTGTGTGTTTTTACATAAACACTGGTATTAGAGCGCTGACTCTAAAGGATGTGAACAAGCAGCTCTCGACATGATTGGCATTGTCCCTGTTCCTCCCAGCTGCCTGTCTCTGAGCCGATGAAAGGTCATTTCTGGGTGGAGGATATTACAGCTCCAACAATCCCGAATATCCCAGGGAGGGAGTTGAGAGCATCCCCAGGAATACTGCACCAAACCACGGTGTGATTGGGATGCTTTTTCTTTGATTTGTGTCAGACCGCTGCATGTACCAAAGAGGAAGTTCATATGTGGACGAAGGTTGATTTTCTGCAAGGCTTGGTATTGTCGAGAGGAATGATTTTGCTGACTGTGCGTGTACGTGCGTGTGTGTGTGTTTGTTACACGGATGGTGGTTGGGATCAGTTTGAGGGGAGTGGGATATCTGGAGAATGCCAAAGTAGGTTAGGCAGTGTTTTCATGGGAGGGGCTGCTCTTTGTTGAGGGATATATCTTGGTCAGGATGAAGCAAGAAATCTATTTCTTGAAATAATGCTGTTGGAGCTTTCCTGTTGAACTGAGTAGGCAGTCGGAGCTATGGTTTAATGTGACATCTGCTTGACACTTCCACGTGCACTACCCCGTCAGTCAGGTGCACCCCGATGTTGGTGCTCAGTCAGGTTTGAGCGGAGAAGCTCCTGAGTCAGAGCAGGAAGGACTGGCCCAGTAAACTGCAGCTAGGAAAGCTCTGTGAGTGACCCTTTCACAAAGAGCTGCTTCACTCACGTCGTGCCAATACAGCCAAATCCAGGCAATCCTGCATTAAAGTCAGCAAACATACCTGAACCGAACCTGGATGCACCAGGTAAGAGTGCACCAAGCTCAGGCACTGCTCTGTGCTCATACAGTTTAGGAGCGGGAATAGATCACTCTCACATCAGCTCTCCCATTTGATAAGATCATTGCAGATCTGATTACTCCACATTCCCACTTACCCCTAATAACCTCTTTCTCTCTGACTTTCAACTCTCTCCCTCTCCCGGTTGCTGTTCCCAACAGGACAGCAGCAGTCTGGGCCCTGGCAAAGCAGGGAGCTGGTTGGGGAGAGGATTAAGGGCTTCACCACCCCCCCCCCCCCCCTCCCCAGCTCACACTCCCTCTTGGTGAATGTATACACTTGTGTGCTGGTGGGGACCGAGGAGAGAATTGTACTCTGTCTGCCTACAGGGTAATGGTGTCCAGTTCTGGGCCCTGCATTTCTGCAGGGATGTTAGGGTTTGGAGAGGGTGCAGAGTTGAATTTACCAGGATTGGGCCAGGGATGAGGGACTCGGTTATTGGGGAAATCGGACAAGCTGGGATTGTTATCCTGACAACAGAGGAGTTTAAAGGGAGATTTAGCAGAGCGGTTTCAAATTGCGAGTAGTTTTGACAGAGTAAATGAGGAGTGAGTACCCTGCCATGGAGACACTGTGGGAAAGGTGAAGAACAGCGATGGGTTTATTGAATGGTGAAACAGCCTCGAGGGGCTGAATGGCCTACTGCTATTTCTAGTATTCTGCAGTGTCAGACACTACGGGAGACAGATTTGAGGTGATTGTGAAAATATGCAAAGGGAAGTCAAGAATTTAATTTACTACCGTGTCGCTAAGATTCAGAGTTCAAGCAGGTGAAACCAATTTACTCGAAATTTTAAGAGGATTGGAGAGATTTGTACAGCCATGGGAAAAAGACAAGGCAATGCGTCTAACTGAACTGCTCTTTCACAGGGCTTGCAAAATCATGATGTGCTGAATGGCCTTCTAATGTACATTGATATAAAATATTCATTAGTTGTTATCTCTGGCCCACTCGAATCCCTGGAGTTCAGGGAGTGACAGGAAATCCCATTCCCTCATGACTCTGATCCATGTGAATCTCTGACCCCCCCCCCCCCACAACTCAGGGTGAAGAAGTTGAAGGACACTCTGTGCTCTGAGCAGCTCCTGGACAGGGAGATGAGTAACCTGAGGACCTGGCTCTCTCGCATCGAGTCGGAGCTCTCCAAACCCGTCATCTACAACATCTGCGATGATCAGGAAATTGAGAAGAAGCTTGCAGAGCAGCAGGTGAGTGACCCTGAAACAGGAGGTGACCATCCAGAAAAACTGGAAAATAAGATCCATAATCTTTGTTTGCTAATGTTGATGTTGCGATAATCCACCTTCAGCCAACCAGGCTCTTGCTGTTCAGTTATCTTTCTCTGGAGGCTTCCGCTTGTTTGTAAGACATAGACAGTGAGATAGGAGTTAGAGGGAAGCAGTTACTTTGAGGCATGGAGAAAGCTGGCTAACTGTTCAAAGGGGGGAAATAAGTCAGTGCTGGGATCCCCTGTGGTCATTCCCCTGAGAAACAAGTATACTGTTGGGGAGGAGGGGGGAGCGACTTATCGGGGGCAAGCTCTGGGGCCCAGGTCTCTGGCACTGAGCCTGTCCCTGTTGCACAGAAGGGAAGGAGGCAGAGGAGGAGAGTGTTAGCCATTGGGGACTCAATAGTTAGAGGGTCAGATAGAAGGTTTGTTGGGAACGAACGTGACTCGCGGTTGGTGTGTTGCCTCCCAGGTGCCATGGTCCTTGATGTCTCGGATCGTATCTTTGGGGTCCTGAAGGGAGAGGGTGACCAGCCTCAAGTCATTGTCCATGTAGGTACCAACGACATAGGTAGAAAGAGGAATAGGGATGTAAGGCAGGGTTTCAGGGAGCTAGGGTGGAAGCTGAGAGCTAGAACAAACACAGGGTTGTTATCTGGATTGTTACCCATGCCATGTGATAGCGAGGCAAGGAATAGGGAGAGATATCAGCTGAACAC
>NC_057719.1:670897-675712 GCF_004010195.1 Chiloscyllium plagiosum | reverse complement strand
TTTCAGCTCTGATCTCCAGCATCTGCAGTCCTCACTTTCTCCTACTTCGATGTTGTGGCCATTTCGGAGACATGGATAGAGCAGGGACAGGAATGGATGTTGCAGGTTCCAGGGTTTAGATCTTTCATTAAGAACAGGCAAGGTGGTAAAAGAGAGGGGGATGTGGTCTTGTTAGTCAAGGACAGTATAACAGTGGCAGAGAGAACTTTTGAAGAGGACTTGTCTACTGAGGTAGTGTGGGCTGAGGTTAGAAACAAGAGAGGAGAGATCACACTGCTCGGAGTTTTTTATAGGCCTCCGCAGAGTTCCAGGGAGGCAGAAGAGAGGATTGGCAAAACAATTGTGGGTAGGAATGAAAGGAACAGGGTGGTCATTATGGGGAACTTTAACTTCCCCAACATTGACTGGAAATGCTATAACTCTAGTACACGGATGGATCCGTTTTTGTCCAATGTGTGCAGGAGGGTTTCCTGACACAGTATGTCAAAGGACCGACAAGAGGATCTGGTACTCGGTAATGAACCAGGCCAGGTGTTTGATTTAGTTGTAGGTGAGCACTTTGGAGAGAGTGACCATAGTTCAGTTATGTTTAGTTTAGCGATGAAAAGGGATAGGTACGTGCCACAGGGCAAGAGTTATCGATGGGGCAAGGGCAATTATAATGTGATTAGGCAAGAATTAGGATGCATAGAATGGGGTAGCAAAATGCAGGGGATGGGGATAATGGAAATGTGGAGCTGGTTTAAGGAACAGATATTGCGTGTCCTTGATAGGTATGTCCCTGTCAGGCAGGGAGGAAGTGATAAGGTAAGGGAAGCATGATTTACCACAGAAATTGCATCTCTTATTATGTGGAAGAAGGAGGCTTATGTGTTGATGAGGCAAGATGGTACGGATGAGGCGATGGAGAGTTACAGATCAGCTAGGAAGGATTTAAGGAGAGAGTTAAGAAGAGCAAAGAGAGGACACGAGCAGTCTTTAGCAAATAGAATAAAGGAGAACCCTAAAGCTTTCTATAGGTATGTGAGGAATAAAAGGATGACGAGGGTAGGAATAGGGCCAGTCAAAGACAGAAGTGGGAAGTTGTGTGTGGACCCTGTGGAGATCGGAGAGGTGCTAAAAGAATATTCCTCATTTGTCTTCATTCAGGAAGGGGAGAATATTGTCGTGGAAAACAATGAGATAGGGGATATTAGACCACAAAGGATCGAGGTTAGTAAGGAAGAGATATTATCAATCCTAGAAGGATTGAAAGTAAACAAGTCCCCTGGGCCAGATGGGATTTATCCGAGGATTCTCTGGGAAGCTAGGGAGGAGATGTTGGAGCCTTTGGCCTTGATATTTGAGTCGTCATTGACTACAGGTTTAGTACCAGAGGGCTGGAGGATTGCAAATGTTGTGCCCTTGTTCAAGAAGGGCAGTAGAAGTGACCCAGGTAATTATTGGGCGACACAGTGGCTCAGTGGTTAGGACTTTTGCCTCACAACACCAGGGATCCAGGTTCGATTCCCACATTGCGTGCCTGTCTATGTGGAGTTTGCACATTCTCCCTGTGTCTGCGTGGGTTTCCTCCCACAGTCCAAAGATGTGCAGATCAGATGAATTGGCCATGCTAATCACCCCATAGTGTTCAGGGATGTGTAGGTTAGATGCTTTAGTCTGGGGTAAGTGTAGAGTAGTAGGGGAATGGGTCTGGTTGGGTAACTTTTCAAGGGGTCAGTATGAACCTGTTGGGCCAAAGGGCCTGTTTCCACACTAAGGATTTTATGCAACAGTGACTGATTCACTTAGGAAATGTCCCTGATTTATCATCACAACAACTGCAGCAAGAAAGGGAACCTTTCTTTGAGATTTAACCTGAGTTCTTTTACTGCAGAGAACTAGCAGCTTCTGCTGGGGAGAAAAGCAAGATACAATCTCTCGCGCTCTCTCTGTCTCTCTCACTCTCTCTCTCTCGCGCTCACTCTCGCGTTCACTCTCGTGCTCACTCTCTCTCTCGCGCTCGCTCACTCTCTTGCACCCTCTCTCTCACTCACTCACTCGCGCTCACTCTCTCTCTCGCACACTCTCTCTCTCTCGCACATTCTCTCTCTCTCGCACATTCTCTCTCTCTCTGCAGTTCAAACCTGTTTGTTAGTTGAACACCGTTAGATTCGCATATAAATAGCTCCTGATCATCTGCTCATTGCAGGAAGCCTCAGAAACCAGAGTTTCCAATCAGTGTCATGTCTCTCGCTGCAAAATGATGCAGCCATCCTGGTAAATCTCTGCCTTTTAAACACAGCTCTTTCTCCTACAGATTTAAAAGATTCGAAAATAAAAAGACACGGATCTTTCAAACCAGTATTTAGACTGTAATAGAGGAGGATGTTGATTACTTGAAGGTTGGATTCCTGACTGGTCAGATTTGTCAGGGATCTTCCCTCCATCATAAGGTCAGAAGTGGGAATATTCTCTGATGATTGCACAGTGTTCAGCACCATTCGCAACTGCTCAGATACTGAAGCAATCCATGTTCAAACGCAACAAGATCTGGACAATATCCAGGCTTGGGCCGACAAGTAATGTTCATGCCACACAAATGCCAAGCCAATGCCAATCTCCAACAAGAAACAACCTGAACCAAGCTTGACACCATCCAGAGCAAAGCAGCCCACTTGATTGACATCGCATCCACTCCCTCCGCCACCGACGCTCAGTAGCAGCAGTGCGTACCATTTACAAGATGCACTGCAGACATTCACCAAAGATTCTTAGACAGCACCATCCTAACCCACAAGCATCTAGAAGGACAAGGGCAGCAGATACATAGGAACACCATTCTCAGCAAGTTCCACTCCGAGTCACTCACTATCCCAACTTGGAAATACATCGCCATTCCTTCAGCATTGCTGTAACTCGCTCCTAACAGTATTATGGGGCAACCTACAATATAAGAAAGTCAGGAGAAAGTGAGGACTGCAGATACTGGAGATCAGAGTCGAGAGTGTGGTGCTGGAAAAGTACAGCAAGTCAGGCTGCATCCGAGAAGCAGGAAATTCGAAGTTTCTGGCATAAGCCCTTCATCAGGAATGAGGCTTGTGGGCCTGGGACTGAGAGATAAATAGGACGGGGGTGGGGTTGGGGGGAAGGTAGCTGAGAAAGTGATAGGTGGATGTAGGTGAGGGAGAAAGTGAAAGGTCCAGAGGGCAGTGCTGAGTTGGAAGCTTGGGACGGGGATAATGTGGGGGGGGAGAGGGGAAATGAGGAAGTTGTTGAAATCTACATTTATCCCGTGTGGCTGCAGGGTCCCAAGGTGGAATGTGAGGCGTTCCTCCTCCATGTGTCTGGTGGTAAGGGTTTGGTGCTGGAGGAGGCCCAGGACCTGCATGTCCTTGACGGAGTGGGAGGGGGAGTTGAAGTGTTCAACCACGGGGCGGTGGGGGTGTCCCAGAGGTGTTCTCTGAAATGATCTACAAGAAAGCCACTCGGGAAGGCAGCTTGTTCAGGGCAATTAAAATGACTAATAAATGCCAGCTCAGCAAGAAATGCTCACATTCCATGAATGAATTAAAAATAAAAGAAAAATTCTGGTGCCTGGGTCTAAAAATAAAGCCAGTTGTCAATGATTAATGTCACTCTAACCTGCTTTGTGCCTGAATCTAAAGCAGCTTTTGCAGGATAGGTAGTTGAGCTTCCTGGTTTACTGATGGATCTGATTGGGTTACCCAGACGCTTCTCCTTTATCTGAGCTCCCTGTTACACTTTAACTGGTTACTGAGTGAGCTCTCGGTGAAACGTTCTCTCTGTCTCTCCTGTTTTACACACTCCACCCCTCCCTGTCTGAGTATCTCTCTCTCTTTTTCTCTCGCTGAGTTTCTCCCCCTTTTTGTCTCTCTCTTTCTCTCTTTCTCTCTCCTCTCTCTCTGTCCTTCTTTCCATTGTCTCCTCTCCCTGTCCCTGTATCTTCCCATAGAAGGGTCAGGCTCTAGCTGCAGTGCAGCTATCATGGACTCTGCTTTGCTCTGGCCCCACATCCTCATGACCTTTCATCGGGTGTACTGGACATTGAATGTCACACAATATGATCCGTGTTGTATGACCCTTTGGCCATGTCTATGTGTACATGTGTGTATCACAGTGTGCAGGGCCCCTGTGCAAACACAATGGCAGTGAGAGAGACTGGGCACTCTGCTTGTGATAAATAATAAAGAATACTATGACTGTACACGAATGTGAATATGTGTGTATATGTCATGGTGTATATGGCAGTGCGTCTTTGCAGTGTGTGTTTGCATTGGCTTGTGTTTTTTATTTACATGTACAACAATAAAATATAGCTTCAGAATGTGCAGTATCTGGAGTTGCCTGGGCCCTTGAAGACAGAAACAGGGAAATATATTACGGGGAGCAAAGAAATGGCAGAAGAATTGAATTGGTACTTCAGATCTGTGTTCACTGGGGATGACACAAGCAATCTCCCTGAGGCAACAGTGGCTGAAGGACCTGAACTGAAGGGAATTTATATTTGCCAGGAATTGGTGTTGGAGAGACTGTTAGGTCTGAAGGTTGATAAGTCCCCGGGGCCTGATGGTCTACATCCCAGGGTACAGGAGGTGGCTCGAGAAATCATGGATGCGTTGGTGATTATTTTCCAGAGTTCGAAAGATTCAGGATCAGTTCCTGTGGATTGGAGGGTGGCTAATGTTATACCACTTTTTAAGAAAGGAAGGAGAGAGAAAGCAGGAAATTATAGACCAGTTAGTCTGACCTCAGTGGTGGGAAAGATGCTGGAGTCTATTATAAAGGATGAAATTACAACACATCTGGATAGTA
>NC_057719.1:653840-669716 GCF_004010195.1 Chiloscyllium plagiosum | reverse complement strand
TGGTGGGGGGGGGGGGGGGAGGTGTGGGTGCGTGTGAGTCTGTGGGGGAGTGGGTGTGTGTCTCTGTGTGTGGTTGTGTGTGTCTGTGTGTGTTGCTGTGTAGTGGACCAGAAACAAAAACAGGAATTGCTGGAAAAGCTCAGCAGGCCAACCACCAGGTGAAGAGAAATCAGAGTCTGGTGACCCTTCCTCAGAACTGATGTCGCTCAGAAAATGTTGGTTTATATGCGGAAGATAGGGCGGGGAGAGGGATTAAACGATCGGTGGGGATAGAGCCCAAAGCATCTGTTTTTGTTTGATATTAGCCCACGTTAGTGTGTTAGAGAGCATTGTGTGACCTGTGCTGTCTTGTTCCAGGAGCTGCAGAGGGACATTGAGCAGCACAGTGTGGGTGTGACGTCAGTCCTGAACCTGTGTGACAGCCTGCTGCTGGACACTGACACTGAGTCAGAATGTGACTCCATCCAACAGACCACACGCAGCCTGGATCGCAGGTGGCGCAACATCTGTGCCATGTCAGTGGAACGCCGAATGAAGTACGTTACAACCAACCATCAATGGGCAGAAACCGGCGGCTGGTGGGGGGGCAGTAAATGTCAGTGAGTAATACCCCCACCTGGCCCCGGTCCCGGTTCTGAACTCGCCCTCACCAGAGGAAATAGGATTCACAGGGAGAGGCTGTGTCAACTCTTTTAATCAGCTTCGACCCCTTTAATTATATTACCTTCTCATTAGATCCTCTACATTCCAGCCATGGGCCAGTGAGTACAGGAGAAGGAGAGCAGCACGGATGAGGGAGGGGTTTCGATTCCTGGATTCCGGGCACCGTTTCTGGAAGAAGTGGAAGCAGGATAGTCTCCACCTGAACCTGAATAGGGATCAATGTCCTGGTGGGAGCCTGCGTTAGGGAATTGGGAGGAGTTTAAACTAGTTTGGCTGGGGGAGGGGTCACAGAGCTTATTAGAATCATAGTCACAGAGATGTACAACATGGGATCAGACCCTCCGGTCCAACCCGTCCACGCCGACCAGATATCCGAAGTTAATCAAGACCTATTTGCCAGCATTGGCCCATATCCCTCTAAGCATCTCCATCCAGATGCCTTTTAAATATCGTAATTATACCCATATCCATCACTTCCTCTGGCAGCTCATTCCATACATGCACCACCTTTTAAATCTTTCCCCTCCCACCCTAAAACTATGTCCTCTAGTTTGGACTCCCCTATCTTTGGGATATGGACCTTGTCTATTTACTCTATCCATGCCCCTCATGATTTTATTAACCTCAAAAAGATCACCCCTCAGCCTCCGATGGTCCAGGGAAAACAGCCCCAGCCTGTTCAGCCTCTCCCTATAGCTTAAACCCTCCAACTCTGGCAACATGCTTGTAAATCTTTTATGAAACCTCTCAAGTTTCACAACATCTTTTCGCGAGGAGGGAGACCAGAATTGCAAGCTGTATTCCAAATGTGATCTAACCAATGTCCTGTAATGCCACAACATGACCTCCCAACTCCAATACTCAATTTTCTCCCCAATAAAGGCAAGCATACCAAACCCTTCCTTCACCACCCTGTCTCCCTGTGACTCCACTTTCAAGGAACTATGCACTTGCATCCCTAGGCATCTTTGCTCAGCAAAACTCCCAGAGCCCCCCCATTAATTGTACGTGTCCTTCTCTGGTGTGCCTTACCAAAATGCAATACCTCAAATCTATCTAAATTAAACTCCATCTGCCACTTCTCAGCCCATTGGCCCATCTGATCAAGATTGTACGTGTCCTTCTCTGGTGTGCCTTACCAAAATGCAATACCTCAAATCTATCTAAATTAAACTGCATCCGCCACTCTGCGGCCCATTGGTCCATCTAATCAAGATTTTGTTGTACGCTGAGATAATGGTTCTTTGCTGTCCACTACACCTCCAATTTTGGTGTCATCTGCAAACTTACTAACTGTACCTCTTCTGCTCGCATCCAAATCATTTATGTAAATGACGAAAAGTAGAGGACCCAGCACCGATCCTTGTGGCACTCCACTGGTCACAGGCCTCCAGCCTGAAAAACAACCCTCCACCACCACCCTCTGTCTTCTGTCTTCAAACCAATTTTGTATCCAACTGGCTAACATCCACTAGATTCCATGTGATCTAACCTTGCTAACCAGCCAGCCTTGTCGAAGGCCTTGCTGACATCCATTTGGACAACATCTACCATTCTGGCTTCATCAATCGTCTTCGTCACTTCAAAATACACACAATTTTCCACACACAAAGCCCATGTTGACTATCAGTCCTTGCCTTTCCAAATACATGTACATCCTGTCCCTCAGAATCCCCTCCAACAAATTACTCATCACTGATATCAGGCCCACTGGTCTATAATTTTAAATCTGAGATTGATAAAATTTTGTTAAGTTAAGGTATTAAGGGATATGGGTCAAAGGCAGGTTTAAGGAGTTAGGCCACAGATCAGCCATGACGTCACTGAATGGTGGAACAGGCTCGACGGGCTGAAAGGCCTGCTCCTATTCCTATGTTCCCACAACAATAGGGACATAGCTACTTTAGTTAAGGAACCAAGACAGGAGGTGTTCAGCCATATTGGGTTTCAGGGGAGTCAGGTGAGAGTGGATGGCCTCCATTTTAATGCTAGGAATGTTAGAGGTAAGCCAAGTGAGTGAAGGCTATGGAATGTCACGTGGAATTGTGATGTTGTTGCCACCCCAGTGATGTGGTTGAGGAAGGGGTAAGACTGGCAATTGAATGTTCTGGGTATAGGATCAATTGAAATGTGGAGCTTGTTAAGGACCAGCTACTGCGTGTCCTTGATAAGTATGTACCTGTCAGGCAGGGAGGAAGTGGTCGAGCGAGGGAGCCGTGGTTTACTGAGGAGGTTGAATCTCTTGTCAGGAGCAAGATGAAGGCTTATATAAAGGTGAGGCGTGAAGGCTCAGTTGGGGCGCTTGAGAGTTACAAGTTAGTCAGGAAAGACCCAGCCCTCACTTTCTCCTCGAAGAGAAAGATGAGGGCCAGCCAAGGAGAGTAGTGGGAAGTTGTGTGTGGAGTCCGAGGAGATAGGAGAGGCGGTAAATGAATATTTTTTTTGTCAGTATTCACACTGGAAAAAGATAATGTTGTTGAAGAGAATACTGAGGTACAGGCTACTAGAGCAGATGGGATTGAGGTTCACAAGAAGGAGGTATTAGCAATTCTGGAAAGTGTGAAACTAGATAAGTCCCCTGGGCCGGATGGGATTCATCCTCTAATTTTCTGGGAAGCCAGGAAGGAGATTGGTTTTGATCTTCATGTCGTCATAGCCTCCAGGAATAGTGCCTGAGGACTGGAGGATACAAATGTGGTTCCCTTGTTCAAGAAGGGGAGTAGAGACAACCCAGGTAATTATAGACCAGTGAGCATTACTTCAGTTGTGGGTAAAGTATTGGTAAGGATTATAAGAGATAGGAGTTATAATCATCTAGAGAGGAATAAGTTGATTAGGGATAATAAACATGGTTTTGTGAAGGGTAGGTCATGCCTCACAAACCCAATTGAGTTCTTTGAGAAGGTGACCAAACAGGTGGATGAGGATAAAGTGGTTGATGTGGTGCATTTGGATTTGTAAGGCATTTGATAAGGTTCCCCATGGTAGGCTATTGCACAAAATACGGAGGCATGGGATTGAGGGTGATTTAGCAGGTTGGATCAGAAATTGGCTAGCTGATAAAAAGACAGATGCTGGAGATCAGAGTCGAGAGTGTGGTGCTGGAAAAGCACAGCGGGTCAGGTAGCATCCGAGGAGCAGGAGAGTGGACGTTTCGGGCATAAGCCCAAATTCCTGATGAAGAGATTATGCCTGAAATGTGGATTCTCCTGCTCCTCGACCTGTGCTTTTCCAGCACCACATTCTCAACTAAGATTTTTGGTAGTGTGGATGAGCAGAGAGATCTCTGTGTCCAAGTGCACAGATCCTTGAAAGTTGCCACACAGGTTGATAGGGTTGTTAAGAAGGCGTCTGGTGTGTTAACCTTTATTGGTAGATGGATTGAGTATTGGAGAGGGTGTAAATGAGGAGGTGGTGCATTATTCATGAAGTAGTTAGTTGATACAGTAAGGAGGGATCACAGGTTGATAGGGTTGTTAAGAAGGCATCTGGTGTGTTAACCTTTATTGGAGAGGGTGTAAATGAGGAGGTGGTGCATTATTCATGAAGTAGTTAGTTAATACAGTAAGGAGGGATGATACCTTTTGAACAGTCATCAAATGAAGCTTTGTGGGTAGAGCTTAGGAATAAAAAAGGGGCAGTGACACTGTTAGGGCTCCAAACAACCAGGGAGAAATTGCGGAGCAGGTATACAGGCAATTCACTGAGATATGTGTAAACAGAATAGGGTAACTACTTTAAGGGATTTCAACTTTCCCAACATTAATTGGGATAATCACAGTATAGTGGGTTTATAGTGGCAGATTTTAGATTAGTAAAGATAAAGATTTTAGATAAATGTGGGAACAGGCCCTTTGGCCCAACAAGTCCACATCGATCCTCCAAACAGAAACTCACCCAGACCCATTCCCCTACCCATTATTTACCCCGATTGGATGTAGGTTTGCTCGCTGAGCCGGAAGGTTCATTTCCAGACGTTTCATTACCTTACTAAGTAATATCTTCAGTGGGCTTCAGGTGAAGCAATGCTGAAAATTCCTGCTTTCTATTTATATGTTTGGGTTTCTTTGGGTTGGTGATGTTATTTCCTGTGGTGATGTCACTTCCTGTTCTTTTTCTCAGGGGGTGGTAGATGGGGTCTAACTCGATGTGTTTGTTGATAGAGTTCCGGTTGGAATTCCATGCTTCTAGGAATCCTCGTGCGTGTCTCTGTTTGGCTTGTCCTAGGATGGATGTGTTGTCCCAGTCGAAGTGGTGTCCTTCCTCATCCATATGTGAGGATACTAGTGAGACAGGGTCATGTCTTTTTGTGGCTAGTTGGTGTTCATGTATCCTGATGGCTAGTTTTCTGCCTGTTTGTCCAATGTCGTGTTTGTTACAGTCCTTGCACGGTATTTTGTAAATAACGTTAGTCTGGAAATGAACCTTCCAGCTCAGCGAGAAACCTCAACCTGAGCGACCAATCTTCTCAAAACCCGCTTACCCCTGACTAATGCACCTAACACCATGAGCAATTTAGCAAGACCAATTCACCCGACCTGCACATCTTTGGACTGAGAGAGGAAACCCACGCAGACATGGGGAGAATGTGCAAACTCCGCACAGGCAGTCGCCCGAGGCTGGCATCGAACCTGGGACCCTGGCGCTGGGAGGCAGCGGTGCTAACCACTGTGCCGCCCTGGCAAGAAATAGAGCTTTTCATATCAACATGTAGATGGTTTGACATGGACAGTACAGTGCTGGACCTCATTCTGGGGGTGACCAGGGCAGGAATCGAGATGACAGTGGGGGAATACTTTCATGAAAGCAATCACAACATCGTAGTTTCAAGTTTATTATGGAAAAGGAGAAAGGTTTTGGATTGTAAGGTTATATTTTATCTAAGTAAGGCAGGGTCTGGCCAGAATAGACTGGGAACAGCTACTTGAGGGTAAATCTACAGCAGGACTGGGGGAGGCACTCACTAAGTCCTGGTGGGGGGAGGCGACTGTCCTCACTGTACGGTAACCGAGCCGGTGATGGTCCTCACTGTACGGTAACCGAGCCGGTGATTATCCTCACTGTGCGGTAACCGAGCCAGTGATGGCTCTCACTGTGCGGTAACTGAGCCGGTGGCGGTCCTCACTGTGTGGTAACCGAGCCGGTGACGGTCCTCACTGTGTGGTAACTGAGCCGGTGACGGTCCTCACTGTGCGGTAACTGAGCCGGTGACGGTCCTCACTGTGTGGTAACTGAGCCGGTGACGGTCCTCACTGTGTGGTAACCGAGCCGGTGATCCTCACTGTACGGTAACCGAGCCGGTGATGGTCCACACTGTACGGTAACCGAGCCGGTGATGGTCCACACTGTATGGTAACCGAGCCGGTGATGATCCTCACTGTACGGTAACCGAGCCGGTGATGGTCCACACTGTATGGTAACTGAGCTGGTGATGGTCCTCACTGTGTGGTAACTGAGCTGGTGATGGTCCTCACTGTACGGTAACCGAGTCGGTGATGGTCCTCACTGTACGGTAACTGAGCCGGTGATGGTCCTCACTGTGCGGTAACCGAGCCGGTGATGGTCCTCACTGTACGGTAACTGAGCCGGTGATGGTCCTCACTGTACAGTAACTGAGCCGGTGATGTTCCTCACTGTGCGGTAACTGAGCCGGAGACGGTCCTCACTTTGCGGTAACTGAGCCGATGATGGTTCTCACTGTGCGGTAACCGAGCCGTTAATGGTCCACACTGTACGGTAACCGTGCTGGTGATGGTCCTCACTGTGCCGTAAGTGAGCCGGTGAGGGTCCTCACTGTACGGTAACCGAACCGGTGACGGTCCTCACTGTACGCTAACCGAGCCGGTGATTGTCCTCACTGTGCGGTAACCGAGCCGGTGACGATCCTCACTGTGCGGTAACCGAGCCGGTGACGATCCTCACTGTGCGGTAACCGAGTCGGTGATGATCCTCACTGTACGGAACCAAGCCGGTGATGGTCTACACTGTACAGTAACTGAGTCGGTGATGATCCTCACTTTGCGGTAACCGAGCCGGTGACGGTCCTCAATGTGCGGTAACCGAGCCGGTGGGGGTCCTCACTCTGTGGTAATTGGCAATGCTTTTTCCATTACAGGATCGAGGAAACCTGGAGACTTTGGCAGAAGTTTCTGGAAGACTATTCTCGTTTTGATGACTGGCTGAAAGGTGCTGAGCGGACTGCGGCCCATCCCAACTCCTCACAGGTGCCATACTCCCTCGCCAAAGAGGAGCTGAAGAAGTTTGAGGTAAATCACCTGTGGAGCTCAGGACAGAGAACTCTGAATCATCACGAGCAGCCGCAGGAGTTTGGGAGAATCTCTGTCTTTATTGTCTATCGTGTTTTCAATCGGAAGCGATTCTGTCCCTTGCTCATGTTTATCCCATCTTTCTAACTATGATTTGGTCCCAGTGGTGAATATACTGCCCCCTGTGGGGTACACACTCCCAGGAATCAATAGGCCCAGGATGTGAGGCCTGCTGGGAACTGCCTGAGGGTCAGGGTTCACAGTTGGACCCCACTTGGAGCAGTAACCAATCACACCGAGTACCCAGAGCGTTACCCTGGGTAACGATGGGGATGGCATTGTCCATCAGGGCTAGTGGGTGCTCATGGTGAGTGCTCAGTAATTACTCAGTGTCCATCAGGAAGTAGAGACAGAGAGCCCTTGTAACAATCTGCTATGGGAGAAAGGAGTGTATCATCAGGAATAGCTTTTCCAACAAGACCATCCCAGCAAATAGGCTGAACGGCCTTCATGTGAACAGATCAGTTAGGAGCTGGAATCGACCATTTGAACACATTCTACCATTCCATAGTGCCTGGTAAGTGGTGGAAGAAGTAACAGGATTTAATGACTGGCTGGACATGAGGAAGCTCAGAGGAACAGAAGTATCTTGGGGAGTGTGTGCACAGATCCCTGAAGGTGGTTGGACATGTTAACAGGGTGGGTACAAAGGCATATGGCATACTTGCTTTTATCTGTCCATGGCATTGGTGAGAAGAGCAGGGAGGTGGTGCTGGAGCTGTACTGGGCTTCGGTGAGGCCACAGCTGAAGCACTGTGGGCAGTTCTGGTCCCCACACTATAGGAAGGATGGGATTACACTGGAGGAGGGGGCAGAGGGGATTCACCAGGAAAGTGCCTGGGATGGAGCAGTTCAGCGATGAAGGGAGGCTGGATAAACTCAGATTGTTTTCGTTAGAGTGGAGAAGGTGTTTGAGGGGGCAGCCTGATGGAGGTATGTAAGACTGAGAGGAGTACAGACAGGGTGGATAGAATCAGCTGTTCCCTTAAAGTCAAAGGGGAGTATCATTTTAAGGTGAAAGGCAGGAGGGTTGGACAGGATTTGAGGAAGCCCTTTCTCACCCAGAGGGTGGTAGGGGTCTGCAGTGCTCTGCCTGGGATGGGAGTTGAGGCAGGAAACTTCACAATCTTTAACAAGTATTTGGATGAACATTTGAAATGTCATGACATCCAAGGCTATCGGCTAAGTGCGGGAATGTGTAACAAAATCAGTGATACCACTGCTATTAATATCCTAGGAGTCACCATTGACCAGAAACTCAACTGCATTAGCCATATATTGTGGCTGCAAGAGCAAGTCAGAGGGTAGGAATCCTGCAGTCAGTACCTCCCCTCCAGACTCCCCAAAGCCTGTCCACCGTCTACAAGGCACAAGTCAGGAGTGTGATGGAATCCTCCCCACTTGCCCTGGATGGGGCAAGCTCCAACAACACTCAAGAAGCTTGACACCATCCAGGACAAAGCAGCCGCTTGATTGGCCCCACATCTACAAACACCCACTCCCTACCCCACCGACGCTCAGAGGCAGCAGTGTGTACCATCTACAAGATGTACTGCCCAGACTGGCACCATTACCCAGTGCCAATCTCCTGCCTTTCCCCCACATTCCTGCTCAACAGCACTATCCACATAATCATCTAGTGCCCCTTTGAACACCCCCATTGAACGTCCTTTCTCAAAGTAATCTGGGGATCAGCAATATTCCGTTAGGCGAGGAGACTAGGACCCGTGGACACAGCCTTAGAATTAGAGGGGGTAAATTCAGAACAGAAATGCGGAGACATTTCTTCAGCCAGAGAGTGGTGGGCCTGTGGAATTCATTGCCACAGAGTGCAGTGGAGGCTGGGACGCTAAATGTCTTCAAGGCAGAAATTGATAAATTCTTGATGTCACAAGGAATTAAGGGCTACGGGGAGAATGCGGGTAAGTGGAGTTGAAATGCTCATCAGCCATGATTGAATGGCGGAGTGGACTTGATGGGCCGAATGGCCTTACTTCAGCTCCTATGTCTTAATAAATGCCAGTGATCCCCACATCCTGCTAGTGAATTGGAAAGGTATGATGATAGCTGGTCTGATTACTCCACATTCCCAGCCTTGTTCATCTACCTTTGTCCAGGCATAATCATTCACCTCAATCTGTGTGTGAAAGAGAGAGAGAGGTGCTGACAGGTTCTTGTGAGCTGGTCCTCTGCTGTTGGAGGTGTTGCTGGGCAGATTTACTCATGGTACCAGCTCTGAACGTTGTCACAGGGAGACTGGAGAATCTGGGATTGCTGTCCTTATAGCAATGAGGGTTTTGGAGGAGAGTTAATGGAGACATTCACCATAGTACAAGGCTTGATGGGATAGCTAAGGAGAAGCCATTTACAGTGACACAAAACTCAAAAGCACAGACTGAAGATCACTGGTAAAAGGTGAAGCTGAAATTAATATTGCTGTGATGAATGATTGTGATCTGTAATACACCACCTGAAAGGATAGAGAAAGCAGACTCACTCACGAATATGGAAAGGTTATTGGATATATCATTAAAGTGAAGAATTAGCAGGGTCTTGGAGATGAGAGTGGGATGGATCAGTTGTTTTAAAGTGCCAGTACAGGCACAGTGGGCCAAATGGCCTGCTTCAGTTCTGTCTGTGTGATTCCATGATTTGTTCTGATGCGACAGACCTTCCAGAGACAGATTCACGAGAGTCTGACCCAGTTGGAGCTGATTAACAAGCAGTACAGGCGGTTAGCAAGAGAGAACCGCACAGACTCCTCCAGCCACCTCAAACAGATGGTTCACGAGGGGAACCAACGCTGGGACAGCCTCCAGAAACGCATCGCTGCCATCTTACGCAGGCTCAAGGTAATAGCAGCAAGGGCCCAGGCAGGGGGCAGGGAGGGGGGAGGGGGGAAAGCTGGGAGAGGGTGGGACGGAGGCGGGGAGTCCCTTGGCACCATTCACATTGGAGTCAAACCTTCCGTGGAAACATACAAATGCAGGAGCATTAGAAGGCAATTCAGCCCTTTGAGCCAGCTCCACTGTTCAATGATATCATGTCCAATCACCCAACTCTGTCCCCTGTTCCCACTTCTCCCTATACCCTCTCATCCCATAGAAATATATCTAATTTCTCTTGAAAACATCCAATGTTTCAGCCTCAACCAATTCCATGAGCCCACCATTCTCTGGGTGAAGACGTTTCTCCTCATCTCAGTCCGAAAAAGCCCGCCCATTCAGAACCTCCTTCCTGCATTTACTTTGTCAGAGGCACAGAGCCATACAACACAGAAACAGACCCTTCGGCCCAGCTCGTCTATGCCAACCAAGTTTCCCAAACTAACGAGTCCTGTTTGCCTGCGTTCTGTCCCTTTCCCTCTAAATCTTTCCTTTTCATGTCCCTGTCCGAACAGGGAATCAACCGTGAAATAAAAGGCCAGGTTGTCTATTCCAGATGTTCGTTGTGGGATAAATGTTGAGCAACTCCTCAGGAAGAACCACTCAGCTCTGGTTTGAAATCTGCTGGGTGAAGGAAAGCACAACTCCTGGTTGAGAGCTCATCTGAAAACCGATACCCAAGATCCGTGAGAGTTCAGCTCACCCTCAGTATGGCACTGTCTCTTTAGTCTACTCACTGCTGCTCAGTGTAGGCTGACACCTAGATTCCTCCCATTGACAGAGGAGGTTGTTGAGATCAGATAAGGGTGCAGAGACCCTGTCCCCTCGATTGTTCCCTTCCTTTACTCATTCCTGGGATGTGGGTGTTGCAGGCAAGACCAACAGTTCTGTCTGCAGTAACTTCCTGCTGGAATTTTATAGGTCCCTATAAGATCCCACCTCAAATCTTCTAAAGTCAGCCCAGGAAGAGGCCATTCAGCCTTTTGAACCTGTCCTACCATTAGGGTGATGAGTTTCCTGCATGTTAGACTCCAAAGGGATGGATAATCAGGTCATAAAACAAATTCCTTCCATGAAATATAAGAGTAACATGGGTGTGAGGTTCATAGGTTCATTTTCTGCAGCATTTTCCTGTTTTTGTTCACCTCCAAACCCCTCGACCCACCAGTTCATGATCCTGGACCCTGACTGGAAAGGCTGTCAGCTGAGCCGGAGCGAACACGTACGAACTTGCTGCATTTAAAACCACAGTCAAATGAAAACCTGATTTTTTTTGGTGCAGTGGGATGCCGACATTTCTCTGCTGTTTGAAGTGAGGTGGTTGGGTGATTCCATGAAAGGACCAATATTCTCCCTTTCACATCTTCATTTACATGCTGTTCCCATCTCTGTGTTAAGGGATACGGGGAGAGTGTGGGTAGGTGACGTTGAAATGCACATCAGCCATGATTGAATGGCAGAGTGGATTCGATGGGCAGAATGGCCTTACTGCCACTCCTATGTCTTATGGTCTTATGTGTGTTCTTTCTGCACTATTAACTACCTCTTGCTCCTCCTCTACCTCTGTCGGGTAAAGTAAAGAACCTACTTTCCGACACCTTTCCGTTCTGAAGAAGAATCATACCAAAGTTGAAACGTTTAGTCTGTTTCCCTCTCCACAGATGCTGCCAGACCTGTTGAGTTTCTCCAGCATTCTCTGTATTTGTTTCCGATTTCTGCAGGATTTTGCTGTTACTGAAGTCGTTCAGTAATTTGATTTTAAATTGTTGCACTCAGAGCCCTATTCTCATTGTCTGATTCTTCACTTGGGATTTCAACACAGAATCCACCATCACAATTGGAACAGTCCCCTTCCCACAGTTTATTTCTGTTGACGGAAGGTGATTAGGGGGATTTAATTGTTCTGTTGGGGGAGTATCCCAACACTTCCCTCCCATTTTTAGGTTCTGGTATTTGATGATGAGATTGGCCAAATGGGGACACAGATGGGTGCAGCTTCTTGACAGCACCATAATAAGCCATTCGGCCCATCTAGTCTGCTGTGCCATTCAATGAGATCATGGCTGATAATCCTCAACTCCAGTCTCCTGCCGTTTCCCCCTAACCCTTGATTCCCTTCCTGATTGAAAATCCACCTCGCTCAGCCTTGAATATCCTGAATGCCCCAGCCTCAACAGCTCTCTGTGGGAAAGAATTCCACAGATTCACTCCCCTCAGAGAGTAGAAATTCCTCCTCCTCTCCATCTGAGATGATACCCTCTGGTCCTAGACTCTTCCACATCTTTCCTTTCAAGTCCCCTAAAAATTCACTATGTTCCAATAAGGTCACCTCATTCTGTGAAACTCCAGACATGTCCAGAAGACATCCCAAGAGGAAATGGTAGCCTCCTGAGGAGTAGTACAGTGCACACTGGGAATCACTCCGATGCCACACGTCACAATGGGTTAATATTGCCCAGCTCACAAGGGCCAGGCTGGGTAGTGTAAGGGCACTAGTATGGGCCATGGCCTGCAGGACCCAATGATGGCACAGTGCTGCTGCAGGCCTGCAGTCCTGCTGAAGATCTGCCGACAGCCAAGGTCAGTGCTATGAAGATGACCCTTGATCTCTGACCTCAGCCAGCCTTGCAGCTGCTGGCCCTCTGACTGGGGCAGCATGGTCGCTCAGTGGTTGGCACTGCTGCCTCACAGTCCAAAGGTATGCAGTTTAAGGTGGATTGGCCATGGGAAATTGCCCATAGTGTTCAGGGATATGCAGGCTCGGTGAATTAGCCATGGGAAATGCAGGGTTATAGAGTAGGGGGGGTGGGTCTGGGTGGGATGCTCTTTGGAGGATCAGTATGGATCTGATCGGCTGAATGACCTCTTTCTGCACTGTGTAGTGGTTCTCTCTGTGTTGCCTGCTGCCCCCCCTGCAGTTAGTTTTCCTAGACCTGCAGCAGCACTGTGCCACCCTGGGGCTTGCAGACCATGGGAATACGCCTATATCCTGCTTTCATCCTTTTTGGGAGGGGTGTGATGGTGGTGGGTGAGGGGAGGGAGTGTAGGAGGAGGTGGTGGGACTTCAGTCCCCATCAAAAATGTTCAAGCCAATGTCCAGGGACCTGAGAATCCTGAAATAATTGTTCTCTTCTCACCTCCTCCCCCCCCCCCCCCCGCTCCCCTGTGTTTTGACAGCACTTCATCAGTCAGAGGGAAGAGTTTGAAAGTTGTCGGGAATGTATCCTGGTGTGGCTGACTGAGATGGACCTACAGCTGACCAATGTGGAACATTTCTCGGAGAGTGATATCGATGACAAAGTACGGCAATTGAACGTGAGTACAGCTCGGTTCGGGGAAGTGTTCCCACTCTGTGCAGCCCACTGTCCTCCAGTCCACACGCTGCAGTCTCCCTTCCTGCAGGAGGAGATTTCTAGCGAGGGTGTTGGCTGGAGTTCACTCCCTTACCTGCTTCAGAATGTTCTGATCTCCCTCCAGAGGCTTGAACCCACCATCCAGACTGACATTCCCACTGCAGTGCTGTGGGACTACCACACTGTCAGAGGTCTCGTCTTTCAGTTGATTTGCTAAATCCCAATGCCCCATCTTCCCTGTTGGGTGGGTGTGAAGGCTGCAGTGGTAGGGGAGTTTCCCACAATGTCCTGGCCCAATCAATAAATCTCCCTTCAAAATGGATCATTGATCTTGTGGGCGGTCTCTGTGTGTGAGCTTGCTGTGTGCCTTTGATGATAATGCCACGGGATTTTAATGTGATTTAATGTTTGAGAGTGAAATGGAGTGCAAAATAAACACAATTTTCAAATCTTAATGAACACACAAAGGAAGTTACACTGGCCTTGGTTAAAATAGATTTCAAGTACAGTTCTGCCTATCAAATGAGGAAAAGTCTCTAAAGGCTTTGGAGAAGGTGCAGACATGATTTTGCAGGATGGTCTCCGAATGTATGTGTTTCTGTTTCGGGAAAGGACCGACAGGCTGGTTTCCTTAACTCTTGAAGAAGGCTAAAGGGTGGCTCAATAGAGGTCTTTAAAAATTCTGAAAGCTTTCGATAGTGAATAAGGAGGAATGTGGTGAAGAGCAGGACCAGAGACTGTTGAAATATATCACCAGCAAGAAATTCTGTAATCAGGAATTCAGGAGAACCTTCCTACCCCAGAGGGTGGTCAGACTCTCAGAGAGGGGATGACACAAATCAAATACATGCTGTCCCTGATTTAGTAATGTCTGTCTTATAAACGCTCCTTCTTACGAATGAAACCCCCCCCCCGCCCCCAAACAGAGGTGCATTAATATTAATGTTATACATCTGACGTGTACATTTGCTCATACTTAGGAATATTTTATATTGTACTGTATTATATTCCGACTTGCCTATCTTATGTACATACTCAATCAGGGAACCCATTCAGAACCCAGGGACTGCCAGTAACTTTCAGAGCAAATGAGGCCAGTATTTAAGGGCAAAGGGAGTATAAGGGAATAAGCTCGGGTAGAACATAAAGACAGAGGAGAAAGTGAGGTCTGCAGATGCTGGAGATCAGAGCTGAAAATGTGTTGCTGGAAAAGCGCAGCAGGTCAGGCAGCATCCAAGGAACAGGAGAATCGACGTTTCGGGCATAAGCCCGATTCCTGAAGAAGGTCTTATGCCCGAAACGTCGATTCTCCTGCTCCTTGGATGCTGCCTGACCTGCTGCGCTTTTCCAGCAACACATCTTTCAGCCTAGAACATAAAGACAGCCGTGTCCGGGTTGGGCTGAATGGCCTGTTTGAATGCCGTATTTCTGTGGGTATAAGATGAGCTGTTTATCGTTTCTCACCCAAAACCGTTGACCTTTTTAGTTCATTTGACCCTGTTTCATCCATCACTGGACTTCCAGAGGAGGCCATTCTGCCCCTCGAGCCTGTTCTGCCCTTCACTGAGATCTGGTTGATCTGTGACCTCACACCATGAAATATTTCCTAAATTCACTCCTGAAAAGTTATTGCTAATCTTTTAGACGCTTGTCCTAGCTTTTTGACCAGGAGTAGCTATTCTCTCTTTGATCTATCTCAATCTCTTTAAGATCTTTAAAACTTGGACCAGTTGCCTCTTAACCTTTGGAATTGCTCGATAATCTAATCCCTTGGGAGTCCAGGTGTTGTTTTGGTAAAACTACACTGTGCTGTATCGAAGGCCATTCTCACCTTCTGAAGGTGCAATGCCTGGAGCTGTTCCCAGTGACTCTGGGTGTAGTCTAATTAGGGTGCTATCCAGATGCAGCATCCTCCTTATATTCCAGTCCTCCTGATGTGAAGGTCAGTCTTTCACTCAGCTGTTTGATTGTTATTTCTGGTACTTGGCTGATCTGTGTATCTGACCCCCCCCCCTCCAACAAAGTTTGCAATGTTTCCAGTTACCCACGATTCAGAAAGAAAGCAGTTTCTTTTTGTTTAAAGTCCAAAGTTTTGCCAATTCACTTAATCTTGCTATATCTCTTTGTAATGTAACGCTATGCAACTACAGTGCGCCCATCTGTGTGAGTGGACGACTCAGTCCCATCCTCTCCATCTACTGTCACACAGCCAGTGTCCCAACAAGTTCAAGAATTTGACTTTGATTCCCCAAGAGCCAGTGTTGATGAGCAGTCTCTTTGGAGGAACTTAACGTGGTGCCACTGTTTAAGAAAGGTGGTAAGGACAAGCCAGGGAACTATAGACCAGTGAGCCTGACCTCAGTGGTGGGCAGGTTGTTGGAGGGAATCCTGAGGGACAGGATGTACATGTGTTTGGAAAGGCAAGGACTGATGAGGGATAGTCAACATGGCTTTGTGCGTGGGAAATCATGTCTCACAAACTTGACTGAGTTTTTTGAGGAAGTAACAAAGAGGATTGATGAGGGCAGAGCAGTAGATGTGATCTATATGGACTTCAGTAAGGCGTTCGACAAGGTTCCCCATGGGAGACTGATTAGCAAGGTTAGATCTCATGGAATACAGGGAGAACTAGCCATTTGGATACAGAAC
>NC_057719.1:645421-653173 GCF_004010195.1 Chiloscyllium plagiosum | reverse complement strand
TGCAACATTTAAGAGGCATTTGGATGGGTATATGAATAGGAAGGGTTTGGAGGGATATGGGCCAGGTGCTGGCAGGTGGGACTAGATTGGGTTGGGATATCTGGTCAGCATGGACGGGTTGGACTGAAGGGTCTGTTTCCATTCTGTACATCTCTATGACTGTATAACAGCCGGTGACATTCCCCTGCGCACTTCTCTAGCTCACTGTTCAAAACCAACTCGCTCAGGTTTGTCAGGTCTGACCCTCCCTTCACAAATGCAGCTTGGCTTTCTCTGCCGAGCGGTGACCTGAGAGCACCACCTTTGGGGGGGGTCCCTGAGAAATCCAGAGCAACCCGCCTCCGCAGAAATCAACCAAGGGCACAAGGGACACCTGTCATACGATGGGGCTATCCAAGATGATTGGTGACTGCAGCCATCACTAACTGGTATTTCTCTTTGTGATGACCCACAGGCCTTTCAGCAGGAGATCACCCTGAACACCACCAAAATTGACCAGCTGATTGTGTCTGGCGAGAGGCTGATCTGGAAGATTGAGCCGATGGATGCAGTCACCATCGAGGAGGAGCTGGAGGAGCTGCACGCCTACTGCCAGGAGGTCTTCGGACGGGTCGCCCGCTTCCACCAAAGGCTCATGTCCAAACGGCCGGTGAGAGCCAGAGTGACCCCTTCCCGGGGCAAGGGTTAGCAACCCTGGGGGAAGGGGGCACACATAACACTGGGGCGGAGGGTGGGGGAGCTCTGTACACATTGTAACTAGTGAACATTGTCAGATGATAGAAGCAGAAGGGGGGGGATCATGTTAGATCTATCTTCAGAGATCAGAGAGTTTATTAAAATTATCCACCTTAATGGGCTGAGAAGTGGCAGATGGAGCTTACTTTAGATAAATGCGAGGTGCTGCATTTTGGGAAAGCAAATCTTAGCAGGACTTATACACTTGATGGTAACGTCCTCGGGAGCGTTGCTGAACAAAGGGACCTTGGAGTTTAGAACTTTATGAAAGTGGAGTGGCAGGTAGATAGGATAGTGAAGAAGGTGTTTGGTATGCTTTCCTTTATTGGTCAGAGTATTGAGGACAGGAGTTGGGAGGTCATGTTGCGGCTGTACAGGACATTGTCAGGCCACTGTTGGAATATTGTGTGCAATTCTGGTCTCCTTCCTATCGGAAAGATGTTGTGAAAAGATTTACAAGGATGTTGCCAGGGTTGGAGGATTTGAGCTACAGGGAGGGGTTGAACAGGCTGGGGCTGTTTTCCCTGGAGCGTCAGAGGCTGAGGGGTGACCTTATGGAGATTTATAGAATCATGAGGGGCATGGATAGGATAAATAGACAAGGTCATTTCCCTGGGCTGTGGGAGTCCAGACCTAGAGGGCATAGGTTTAGGGTGGAAGGGGAACGATATAAAAGAGACCTAAGGGGCAACTTTTTCACGCAGAGGGTGGTGTGTGTATGGAATGAGCTGCCAGAGGAAGTGGTGGAGGCTGGTACAATTACAACATTTAAGAGGCATTTGGATGGGTGTATGAATAGGAAGGGTTTGGAGGGATATGGGCCATGGACTGAAGGGTCTGTTTCCATGCTGTACATCTCTATGACTCTAAAGGTTCACTCTGGGTAAAGCCAGTGATGGGGAGAGAGTGTACATGGGGCTGTGGGAGGGGGATTAAACGGGGGATAGGGTCAGTGATGGAGGGGAGTTTATACTGGGTTGTGAGTGGGAGTGGGGTTAATTGGGAGGAGAGTGTACATGAGTTAAGGCACTGATTGTAGATATAGTACTGGGTATCCCCAGCCCTGTAAATGGTGGGTAATGGTTTCTGTTGCTGGTTGTGTTATAGATGATTGAAGAGAAGGAGGATCTGTCTGACAGGGAAGCCGACACTGAAGATGGGGCTGAGCTACAGAACATGAGCTGGCAGGACAAGGCTGATGGTTCCGAGCTGTCCACTCAGGGGTCTTTGTGTCACCTGACCCTGCCCGAAGAAACACAGCAGCATGAGCGGTCAGGGGGCGCGACCCCGGTCAGTGTGGACTCCATCCCCTTAGAGTGGGACCACACGGTGGATGTCGGGGGATCATCGTCACATGAAGATGAAGATGATGGCTTGTACTTCAGCAACTTATCAGGTACCAGTCGGTTAGCACATGGTACTGCTCGATACTTGGAGCCAGCAGCCCTCTGCCAGTGTTTTGTGTTAGTATGAGAGATCCTTTCACATCTACAATATCCCCAAAGTGTGTCATAGGCCAGTGCAGCAGTTCTGTTTACAGCACGATCCCACTATCAGGTAAACAAAAATGTTTTTTTTGTGTTGTGTGTGGTGGAGGAAGTTTGGCTGTAGATTAGTAAATGAAGCTCCATCCAACCTCCTTGTGCAGTCATGGTGGCCTGTTTCTGTGTGAGTTGTGATTCGTTCTCAATCTGCTCCTGAGCAGCTGCAGCACCGAGGCTGCTGTTTGCCTGGGACTCTGGCCTCGCAAACCCCTTCCTTCAGCAGCTAGAGAGCCAGCTGTTTCAGGCTGGAAGATCTCTCCTGGTCGGCGCTGTTGGTCATTGCCAACTTAGTACACTTTGAAGAGTTTGTGAGGTGCAGCTCAACCTCTGTGATGGGATTGTAGTTCTCTACAAATCACTGCTTAAGGTCATCTTGGGTGATTCATGTCCTGCTGAGCTTATTTATCACTGTCTAATAATCTATTCAGCACAGAACAGTGTCTGAGGATCTTGAAGCTTATGTGGTGATGCCTCATCCAGTATTGGCGCTGGTTTCTGTAGTGAGCCCACGGTTCTGACCCAGATAGGAACATTGAGGAGAACCACTCTGTACCCTTCAGGTGGTGCCAGACACACTTTGAAGGGCAGCTCAATAAGTTGTTGGTTTTGGACAGTCTGTGTTCCATGTCCTGGAGCATTTGAACTCGGTGAACTGTCCCACTGCATTGAGATTGCTGTAGTTAGTGCTGACCCAATGGCGGGTGGTCATCTCCTTGGGGCTATAATGATTCCAGCATTTCTGTTCCCATCAGTAAGGCCCCATTTCCAATGGAACTGCATTGCTTTCTCTGTGAGCACCAGAAGAGGGCAATCATTGACAAACAATCATTAAGAAACTGTTCTCCTGTTGTGTGCTATCTGCCAGTAGTTGGCACATTTTCACGGCACTGTATTCGGAAGAGGATGCATTTGCCCCTGTGCCAAGCCTATTATTGCCTCCTTAAAGCATCTGGTTGAAGGAATTTGAGGAAATTGCCCTCAGCCTTACACATCAGGAGGCTTCACCCTGCTCAGTGTAATTTCTCTGAGCTTTGTACAGTTGTTCAAGAACTGATTGTATCGAGCTCTTCGGGGTCTACAGGATCATGGTCTGGTTCCTATTGATCCTGCACTGTTTCAGGACAAAGTCCTGTTTGTAACTTCCCAGCTGGCTCTGAATCCACTCTGACCAAGATTTAGCTTTTTCAGCATTTATTTGTTCACAGCACCTGGGTGTCGCTGACTGGGCTAGCATTTAATGCCTGTCCCTCGTTACCTGCTGTCAGGGAGGGAGGTCCCGGATGTTGACCCAGCAGCACAGAAGAACAGCGATATATTTCCAAGTCAGGAGGGTGGGTGGCTTGGTGGGGAACTTCCAGGGGGTGGTGTTCCCATGTATCCCCTGCCCTTGTGCTTTTAGATGGAAGTGGCCGTGGGTTTGGAAGGTGCAGCCTGAGGGTCTTTAGTGAATTTCTGCAGTACATCTTGTAGATGACATACACTGCCTCTAGTAAACTGTAGTTTGATTTGATTGGATTTATTATTGTTATGTACTGAGATACAGTGAAAAGTATTGTTTCACGTGCTAACCAAATAAATCATACCTTACATAAGTACGTAAGGGTAATAGAACAGAATGCAGAATATAATATTATAGCTATAGAGAAGGTGCAGAGAAAGATCCACTCTAATATGGAAGGTTTGTTCATTGTCTGATAACAGCAGGGAGGAAACTGTTCTTGAATCTGATTGTAGATGATTTCAAACTTTTGGGTCTTCTGCCGGACAGAAGGGAGACTGGATTTTGTGATGGACTGGGCTGTGTTCACAACTCTCTGTCGTCTCTCGCACCTTGGGCAGGGCAGTTGCAGTGCCAAGCCATGATGCACCTGGATAAGATGCTTTCTACAGTGCGTCCCTAAAAATAAATGTCTTTGTGGACATGCTGAATTTCCTTAGCCTCCTGTGAAGCAGAGGAGTTGATGTGCTTTCTTAACTGTAATGTTGATGCGGATGGACCAGGACAGATTGTTGGTGCCCATCGCCCCCAGGAACTTGATGCTCTTCACCATCTCCACCTTGGCACCATCGATACAGACAGGGGCGTGACCTCCGCTCTGCTTCCTGAAGTCAATCACCAGCTCCTTTGTTTTGCTGACATTGAGGGAGACATCGTGGTTTTGCACCATGTCTTTCCTGTATTCTGTCTCCTCATCGTTTGCATTCTGAGTTTGGAGATGAGTTTAGTAGTAACAGGATAGGTCAGAGCCAGCCTGGATTTATGAAGGGGAAATCATGCTTGATGAATCTTCTGGAATTTTTTGAGGATGTAACTCTGAAGATGGACGAGGGAGATCCAGTAGATGTGGTGTACCTGGACTTTCAGAAAGCTTTTGATAAAGTACCACATAGAAGGTTTGTGAGTAAAATTAGGGCACATGGTATTGGGGGCAAAGTACTAACTTGGATTGAAAGTTGGTTGGCTGATAGGAAACAAAGAGTAGTGATAAACAGCTCCATTTCGGAATGGCAGGCAGTGACCAGTGGGGTACCACAGGGATCAGTACTGGGACTGCAGCTTTTTACAATATATGTTAATGATATAGAAGATGGTATTAGTAATAACATTAGCAAATTTGCTGATGATACAAAGCTGGGTGGCATGGTGATGTGCTGAGGTCCTTAAGTGGGCAATGATTGGCTATTTATGAACCATAATTGGCTATAGTTTGTGGAAGGCCATCAATAAGACTTCCAATTGTAGACTTAATTAGGATATCAATTAAGGCATTTATTTCAGTGAGTGATCTACTCACCAACCCTCATCCTGACTAAAAACTTTGCTGCCACTTGAAAGGGTATTTAACTCTGCCCATTAAAGAGTTTGTATTATGGTAGTGCCAAAATAATAATAATAATTGAACTCAGATCAATTGGCATGCCCATTTGCACCACCAGTATTGTTATAATTGAGGGTTGTATACCCTTGAGTTTAGAAGACTGAGAGGGGATCTGATTGAGACATATAAGATTATTAAAGGATTGGACACTCTGAGGCAGGAAACATGTTTCCGCTGATGGGTGAGTGCCGAACCAGAGGACACAGTTTAAAAATACTGGGTAGACCATTTAGGACAGAGATGTGGAGAAACTTCTTTACCCAGAGATTAGATTAGATTACATTACATTACAGCGTGGAAACAGGCCCTTCGGCCCAACAAGTCCACACCGCCCCGCCGAAGCGCAACCCACCCATGCCCCTACATTTACCCCTTACCTAACACTACGGGCAATTTAGCATGGTGGTGGCTGTGTGGAATGCTCTTCCCCAGAAGGCAGTGGAGGCCCAGTCTCTGGATTCATTTAAGAAAGAGTTGGATAGAGCTCTCAAGGATAGTGGAATCAAGGGTTATGGAGATAAGGCAGGAACAGGATACTGATTAAGGATGATCAGCCATGATCATATTGAATGGTGGTGCAGGCTCGAAGGGCTGAATGGCCTACACCTATTGTCTAATGTCTAGTTGGAATTATGGTGCTGAAGGTGGAGCTAAGGTCAATAAATAGGAGTCTGACATAGGTGTCCTTGTTACCCACATGTTCCAGGGATGAATGTAGGGCCAGGGAGATGGGTCCATTGTGACAGGAGGTGAATTGTAGTGGATCAAGGCAGACTGGTAGGCTGGGTTTGCTGTGAGCCATTACTAACCTCTTGAAGCACTTCATAATAATGAAGGTCAGAGCCACCAGGCAGTAGTCATTGAGGCACGTTGCCTGATGTTTCCTTGGCACCGGGATGCTAATGGTCTTCTTAAAGCAGGCGGGGATGTCACATCGTAGTAAGGAGGGGTTAAAGATGTCTGCAAACACTCCCGTCAGCTGGTCTGTGCAGGATGTGAGTTCACAGCTGGGGGCTCCATCCAGGTCGGTCACTTTCTGTGGGTTCACCCTCCAGAGGTCAGTCTGCCCCCTGCGGCAGTGACTGTGGGTACAGGGGCAGCCCAGGCTGTCAGGGCAGTGACATCATTTCACTGACCTTCTGTTGAAAACGAGTGTAGAATGCACGAAGCTCATTGGGGAGGGATACAGTGTTGTCAGTGATTCTACATCAGTTTGTAGCCCGTTACAGTGAGTAAGCCTTGTCACAGCCCCCATGTAATCGTGTGGTTACTCTGGCTCTCTAGTCTAGTCTGAGATTGGCTCTTAGTGTCCCTGATGGCTCTGTGAAGGTCATACCTGGGTTTCCTGTAAAGGTCAGGGTCACCCGACTAGAACATCTCAGCCCTGGACCTGGAGGTAGAGGGAGTGGGTGTTTGTGGATGTGGGGCCAATCAAGCGGCTGCTTTGTCCTGGATGGTGTCGAGCTCCTTGAGTGTTGTTGGAGCTGCCTCCATCCAGGCAAGTGGGGAGTATTCCATCCCACTCCTGACTGTGGTTTGGGGAGTCAGGAGATGAGTTACTTGCTGCAGGATTCCCAGCCTCTGACCTGCTCTTGTAACTACAATAGTAAGTAACTGCCGCAGACAGGAAGATGGTGTCTCACTGTCATAGAAGCTTCCTTGCGTAGACAGAGAGAGAAATAGAGAGCCTCTCGTATAGACTGTCACACACTGACATGAAAACACTTGGATAGAATTGAGTGAAGGCAAGTCGAACCATAGCCTTTAGAAAGGGACTGGACGTGAGAAAAGAAAAGATTGCGAAGCCTGATGGAGAGAGCAGGGGGACAGGGGACAGGTGACTTTCTCCTGCAGAGAACAGCACATAACTGTTCTGTGATACTGACAGCCCATGGCCTTTTTTAATTCAGACCAGACTTTACCTTCTCCACTCTTAAAACTAGATTCAGATATTTAGCTTCTTCCCATAGAACTGGAACTCCTCTGTGTGACTGACCCAGTAAGAGAGCCACATCACTAATGGACCCTGACTCAGTGAGAGCTGTTCTGAAGAAGACTGCTGCCTCATGATCCTGTCTAAGGCATGACCTGTGTGACGCTCTCTCGCTCACTCGCCTGCTCCCTCTCTCTCTCGCTCCCTCTCTCTCGCTCCCTCTCTCTCTCGCTCCCTCTCTCTCTCGCTCCCTCTCTCTCTCGCTCCCTCTCTCTCTCGCTCCCTCTCTCTCTCTCTCGCTCCCTCTCTCTCTCTCGCTCCCTCTCTCTCTCTCGCTCCCTCTCTCTCTCTCGCTCCCTCTCTCTCTCTCGCTCCCTCTCTCTCTCTCGCTCCCTCTCTCTCTCTCGCTCCCTCTCTCTCTCTCGCTCCCTCTCTCTCTCTCGCTCCCTCTCTCTCTCTCGCTCCCTCTCTCTCTCTCGCTCCCTCTCTCTCTCTCGCTCCCTCTCTCTCTCTCGCTCCCTCTCTCTCTCTCGCTCCCTCTCTCTCTCTCGCTCCCTCTCTCTCTCTCGCTCCCTCTCTCTCTCTCGCTCCCTCTCTCTCTCTCGCTCCCTCTCTCTCTCTCGCTCCCTCTCTCTCTCTCGCTCCCTCTCTCTCTCTCGCT
>NC_057719.1:636375-641863 GCF_004010195.1 Chiloscyllium plagiosum | reverse complement strand
CTCCCTCTCTCTCACTCCCTCTCTCTCACTCCCTCTCTCTCACTCCCTCTCTCTCACTCCCTCTCTCTCACTCCCTCTCTCTCACTCCCTCTCTCTCACTCCCTCTCTCTCACTCCCTCTCTCTCACTCCCTCTCTCTCACTCCCTCTCTCTCACTCCCTCTCTCTCACTCCCTCTCTCTCACTCCCTCTCTCTCACTCCCTCTCTCTCACTCCCTCTCTCTCACTCCCTCTCTCTCACTCCCTCTCTCTCACTCCCTCTCTCTCACTCCCTCTCTCTCACTCCCTCTCTCTCACTCCCTCTCTCTCACTCCCTCTCTCTCACTCCCTCTCTCTCACTCCCTCTCTCTCACTCCCTCTCTCTCACTCCCTCTCTCTCACTCCCTCTCTCTCACTCCCTCTCTCTCACTCCCTCTCTCTCACTCCCTCTCTCTCACTCCCTCTCTCTCACTCCCTCTCTCTCACTCCCTCTCTCTCGCTCCCTCTCTCTCACTCCCTCTCTCTCACTCCCTCTCTCTCGCTTGCGCACTCTCTCTCGCTCTCTCTCTCAGTCACACGACATCAGGTTACAATCCAACAGGTTTATCTGAAATCACAAGTTTGTGGAGCCTTGCCACTTTGCCAGACTTCACCTGACGAATGTTGGACCATAACCTGGTGTTGTGTGACTTCTGACTTTGCCCTCCATAATATTAGGCAGGAACTGGGGAATGTAAGGGGGGTCGGCTGTTTGGGGGGCAAATCCACATCTGGCATGCAGGATTCTTTGAAAGGCCAGTTGATTTGAGTTCAGTTACAGCACCTTCTTGTGAAAGTGAAGGAGAAGGATGGCAAGATTTGGGAACCTTGGATGACAAAAGAGGTTGACAGCTTAATCAGAAAGAAGAAGGAGGCATGTAGAGGTTCAGGAGACTGAAGACAGACGGAGCCCTCAAAGAATAGAAATTCAGCAAATGGAGGATAGCAAATGCTGTCCTCTTGTCCAGGAAGGGGAGTCGGAACAGCCCTGGTAATTATAGATCAGTGAGCCTTACTTTGTGGGCAAAGTATTGGAAAGGATTATAAAAGATAGGATTTACAATAATCTAGAAAGGAATAATTTGATTAGGGACAGTCAGCATAGTTTTGTGAAGGGTAGGTCGTGCCTCACAAACCTTGTTGCGTTCTTTGAGAAGGTGACCAAACGGGTAGATGAGGGTAAAGCGGTTGAAGTGGTGTATATGGATTTCAGTAAGGTGTTTGATAAATACAGGGGCATGGGATTGAGGGTGATTTAGCGGTTTGAATCAGAAATTGGCTAGCTGAAAGAAGACAGAGCGTGGCCGTTGATGGGAAATGTTTATCCTGGAGTTCAGTTACTAGTGAAGTATTGCAAGGATCTGTTTTGGGTCCACATGTTTGTCATTTTTATAAATGACCTGGATGAGGGCGTAGAAGGATGGTTTGGTAAATTTGCGGATGACACTAAGGTCAGTAGAGTATTGGATGGTGTTGAAGGATGTTGTAGATAACAAAGGGACATAGATAAGCTGCAGAGCTGGGCTAAGAGGTGGCAAATGGAGTTTAATGTGGAAAAGTGTGAGGTGAATCACTTTGGAAGGACTAACAGGAATACAGAATACTGGGCTAATGGTAAGATTCTTAGTAGTGTAGATGAGCAGAGAGATCTCGGTGTCCATGTACATAGATCCCTGAAAGTTGCCACCCAGGTTGATAGAAGAAGGGCTTCCTGAAGAAGGGCTTATGCCCGAAACGTCGATTCTCCTGCTCCTTGGATGCTGCCTGACCTGCTGCGCTTTTCTAGCAACACATTTTCAGCTCTGATCTCCAGCATCTGCAGACCTCACTTTCTACCCAGATTGATAGGGTTGTTAACAAGGCGTACGGTGTGTTAGCTCTTATTGGTAGAGGGATTGAGTTTCGGAGCCACGAGGTCATGCTGCAGTTTACAAAATGAGTATTGTGTACAGTTCTGGTCACTGCATTATAGGAAGGATGTGGAGACTTGACTTTGGAAACGGTTCAGAGGAGATTTACTAGGATGTTGCCTGGTTTGGAGGGAAGGTCTTACGAGGAAAGGCTGAGGGATTTGAGGCTGTTTTTGAAACTCTGAGTATTGTGTACAGTTCTGGTCACTGCATTATAGGAAGGATGTGGAGACTTGACTTTGGACACGGTTCAGAGGAGATTTACTAGGATGTTGCCTGGTTTGGAGGGAAGGTCTTACGAGGAAAGGCTGAGGGATTTGAGGCTGTTTTTGTTAGAGAGAAGAAGATTAAGAGGTGATTTAATAGAGGCATACAAGATAATAAGATGGTCAGATAGGGTGCACAGGGAGAGCCTTTTCCCTCAGGTGGTGATGGCTAACATGAGGAGACATAGCTTTAAATTGAGAGGTGATAGATATAGGACAGATGTCAGAGGTAGATTCTTTACTCAGAGAGTAGTGGGGGGGGTGGAACGAGTAGTAAGAGGGTAGCTAGGGAAGGGTAGGTCCAATCATGAACAAAGGAGGGAATTCATGAGTGGGAGCTGAAGGAAGTGGGTGAGGTCCTTCATGAGTACTTTGCATTGGCATTCACTAAAGAGAAGGACATGGTGGATGATGAGTCTCAGGAGGGGTGTATTGATATGCCTGGGCACGTCGATTATAAAACAGGAGGAGGTGTTGGATGCTCTGAAAGGCATTAAAGTAGACAAATCCCCAGGACCCAATGGGATCTACCTGAGAATGCTGAGGAAATTGCTGGGGCCTTGAATGAGATCTTTGTATCTCTTTAGTTACAGGAGAGGTCCCAGAGGACTGGAGAATGGCCAACGTTGTCCCTTTGTTTAAGGGATAATCCAGGAAATCACAGGCTGGTGAGCTTTATATCAGTGCGAGGGAAATTATAGAAGAAGATTCTTAGGGTCAGGATTTACTCGCATTTGGATAAATATGGAGTTATTACTGATTGGCTTGATCATAGAAAACAGAGAGTAGTGGTGGAAGGGTATTTTTCGGACTGGAGATCAGCGACCAGCAGTGTTCCACAGGGATCTGTCCTGTATCCACTTTTGTTTGTCCTTTTATATAAACAGTTTGGCTGAGAATGTTGGAGTCATGGTGAGTAAGTTTGCAGATGACACCAAAGTTGGTGAAGAAGGTTATCGGAGATTACAAAGGGATCTTGATCAGTTGGGTCAATGGGCTGAGGAGTGACAGATGGAGTTTCATCTGGATAAGTGCGAGGTGCTGCATTTTGGTAAAAGAAACAAAGGCCATGAATTATATAATTAATGGCAGGGCCCTGGGTAATGTTATAGAACAGAGAGACCTAGAGATTCAGGTACATAATTCTTTGGAAGTTACATGATAGGTAAACAGGGTGGTTAAGACGACATTTAGAATGCTCGCGTGGGGGGAGGGGAAATGAGGAAACTGGAGAAATCCGAGTTTGTCCCTTGTGGTTGGAGGGTTCCCAGGCAGAAGATGAGGCGTTGGGATGTCAGGTTGAGGTTGTACAGGACATTAATAAGGCCACTTTTGGGGTACTGTGTACGGTTCCAATTGCCCTGCTATAGGAAGGATATTATTAAATTGGATATAGTTCAAAAAGGATTTACCAGGATGTTGCCCAGGATGGAGGGTTTGACTTATAAGGAGAGGCTGTGTCAGCTGGGACTTTTTTCACTGGTGTGTAGGATGTTGAAGGGTGACCTTATAGAGGTTTATAAAATCATGAGGGCCATAGATAAGGTGAAAAGCAAAGGTCTTTTCCCCAGGGTGGGGGTATTCAAAAGGTTTTTAAGGTGAGAGAAGAAAGATTTGAAAAGGACATGAGGGGCAACTTTTTTTCACACAGAATGTTTCGTGTGTGGAATAAACTGCCAGAGGAAGTGGTGGCTATGGATACAGTTACGATGTTTAAACGACATTTGGATAAGTCCATGAATAGGAAAGGTTTGGAGAACGCTTTTATTCTGTTTACAAAGCAAGAGTGAAGTGAGAAAATAAATACTTTTGACAGTGTCCTTGTGGTTTTTCCTTTAATAGCCATGAGGGTCGTGCCATGCTCAAGCTCCCCAGATAGTTCACAGTGCTGACTGGTGCTCTGGTACTCTGGCTACAGTGACCATTGGGTATTTCATCCTCCCGTCTTGGCATATGGCCCAAGTCTTGCACGTGTGGAGCAGATTGGACTGTGTTCCTGCCTGTCCAGTTTGGTCAGCACACTCACTCCCCCTTTACCCCGAACCTGCTGTCCCAGGCCAGCCAAAAAGTACACTTGCTCTGGCAATTTGGACATGTCTCCTCATCGATGCAGACTGCTCGAGAGAGAGAGAGAGAGAGTGCGCGCGGTGAGTGTAGCTGCTGCTGACTGGTTTGGGGCACGGATTGTGAGGTTAGGTTTGGATATCTGGTCTTCCTGGAACAGGCTGGTACTCGAGCTGAGTTCTCTTCCTGGTTGTAATCGTGAAGATGCCGTGTGTGTTGGAGAGTAAGTCAGCGCTGCTGTGATCAGACTGCCACAGAGACCCGGACAGACGGGGAGCCAGTGCAGGAGCAGGTGGACACACTACCCTGGGGAAAGATCAGGCTCCAGTCATGGAACCATGGGAGAGCTGGATGGTAGCGCAGGAGTATTACAGGAGGACAGGTGGTCAACTGTGTCAGTGGGCAGCACACTCACCTCTGAAAGGAAATGTCATGGCCTAGCAACAACTGCAGGCTGACTTCCCATTGTTATCGATGCACAATGTCACGGTCTCCCTGTGCTGACACTCCATGAATCTGTACCATCCAGTCTCTGGGTTCAGCTCAGTGACCCAGAGGCTTGGGAGGTTGTGAGGGGAGTGCCACACTGTCTGAGGTGCCATCTTGCAGTCAAAACATTTTAGCTGAGCCCCAATCTGCATCTTTTGGTGAGAGCAGAGTGTTGGGGTGGAGGAGGCGTGGGGAGTTCACTCCTGCATCCTGGTCATTGTGTGTCCATTGGCCAACATCACAGAAGTAAATATTTAGTCAGAGGTCATCGTGGGGTGGCATGGTGGCACATTGGTTAGCACTGCTGCCTCACAGCACCAGGGACCCGGGTTCAATTCTGTGTGGAGTTTGCACATTCTCCCCGTGTCTGCGTGGGTTTCCTCCGGGTGCTCCAGTTTCCTCCCACAGTCCAAAGATGCGCAGGTTAGGTGAATTGGCCACGCTAAATTGCCCGGAGTGCTAGGTAAGGGGTAAATGTAGAGGAATGGGTATGGGTGGGTTGCTCTTCGGCGGGTCGATGTGGACTTGTTGGGCCGAAGGGCCTGTTTCCACACTGTAAGTAATCTAATCTAATCTAATCTAAAACGTATCACACTGTGATTGTGGGATCTTGCTGTGCACAAATTGGCTGCTGCATTTCCTGCAGATGGGTGGCTACATTTATAGCTATTGGAGTTATTCCTGTGGATGTGAAAGGTGCTATGGAAATTGAAAACCCATTTTCTTTTTTAATCATTGACAGT
>NC_057719.1:602961-635875 GCF_004010195.1 Chiloscyllium plagiosum | reverse complement strand
CCACTGTAAACCCCGATACACCCCACTGTAAACTCCGATGCACTGTACCCCATTTTTACCACCACAATCTCTTTGTGATGTCTGTCGTGACACGTTCCCTACTCTCTTTCTTTGCAGGAACTTGGTGATTTGGAATCCGAAGTGAAGAACATTGAAAATAAACTTTTGAAGATCAACACCATCCTGTCCTCCATTAAACTCTGTGACCTCCCCATCGTGGAGCATTTGGAGAACAGACAGGTAGCAGCATTGTCCCTGCATATTAGTGTCTTTGACGTTCCTGACATTTGATACAATTTCCTCCTAAAGCCAATAGAGTGTATTGTGTTGGTTTGCTCTTGTTGGTGATGGGTCAGCACCTGGTAATGTCTCGCCATTGAATCCTGATCGGCCTCTGAATGCTCTTCCCCATTTAGATCATGTATTTCCAGTGCTTCTGTAATCAATGTGAAATGCACAGATGTGCTTTTGCATCTTCTCTTAAACCGTTTCTTTCCTGAATTTAGATAATCCTGGAGAACCTTGAGGAGATGAAGGAGCTTGTTGGTATGATGGAGCACTGTAAGGAGACTCTGGGAATAACGCCAGAGGCGATCTGTACGGTCGAGGTCTTCACCAAGATTCAGCACCTGTCCACAGAACTGACACATCTGCAGGAGGTGACAACGCAGCAGAGCACCATGTTACAGGTACATCACCTGACAGCCTGGAGAGTGAGCTCACAGACTGGTCCCTTACCTCACTCACTGACTGTTCATCCTACTTTAAAAATATTAATTTATGTGATATGGGTGTCACTGTTTGGGCTTCATTTATTTCCTGTCCCTAGTTGCCCCCCTTGTGAAGGTGGGGGTGAGCTGCCTTCTTGAACCGCTGCAGTCCGTGTGCTGTGGGTAGACCCACAATGTCCCTTAGGGAGGAAATTCCAGGATTCTGACCCAGTGACAGTGAAGAAACGGTGATGTATTTCCAAGTCAGGATGATGAGTGGCTTGAAGGGGAACTTGCAGGGGGTGGTGTTCCCATGTATCTCCTGCCCTTGTCCTTCTAGATGGAAGTGGCTGTGGGTTTGGAAGGTGCTGTCTGAGGGTCTTTGGTGAGTTTCTGCAGTGCATCTTGTAGATGGTACACACTGCTGCTACTGAGCGTCGGTGGTGGAGGGAGTGGGTGTTTGTGGATGTGGTGCCAATCAAGCGGCTGCTTTGTCCTGGATGGTATCGAGCTCCTTAGAGCTGAACCCATCCAGGGCAAGTGGGGAGTATTCCATCACATGCCGTGTCGATGGTGGACAGGCTTTGGGGATTCAGGAGGTGAGTTACTCGCCGCAGGATTCCCATGGATTGGTGAGCCTATCTCCTGAGCAGAAACTCTAATCCATATCAAATATTCATCTCCAGCTGTACAGGTGGTACCTGCTGGAATTCTCATTCTGAACTGGTGGCATGGTGGCTCAGTGGTTAGCACTGCTGCCTTACAGTGCCACGGACCTGGGTTCAATTCCAACCTTGGGACAATTGCCTTTTGTGGAGTTTGCACATTTTCCCCATGTCTGTGTGGATTTGCTCTGGCTTCCTCCCACAATTGAAAGATGTGTAGGTTAGGTGAATTGGCCATGCTAAAATGTCCATAGTGTTAGGTGCATTAGTCAGAGGGAAATGGGTCTGGGTGGGTTACTCATCAGAGGGTCGGAGGGTCCTGTTTCCACACTGTAGGGATTCTATGAACCCTGCTTCTCATTCGACCCTTTCCCTGTGAAGCATATTAGAATATCTTGTTACATTAAAGACCATTACCTGCTCAATGTTTATATCTCACCACACAGCTATCTCTGGTGTTTACCAAGAATTGATCCTTCGGCCCTCCGATTGCTCATCTACACACTGCCCTCTAGTGACACCATCTGAATGCACAGTGTCCACACTCAGCTCCAACTCACTGCCCTCTCTGAACTCCTCTACTGTCTCTGACTTGTCAGATAACGTCCAGTGTTGGAGGAGCAGTAATTCCCAGGAATGAAAGATAAGAAAGACAGGCCGTTGTTTTCAGCCTCTGTCTAAACTCTGTTCCTTAGCTACTAACTCCTTCCCTACCCCTGCAACAGCTCAGCCAAATATTTTGCAACCTTTGCCTCTCATTTGAACCGGGTCGAATGCTCACACACATATCCGTTGAAGATTAAAACCACCCATTTCCAACCTGTAACATCACCAGTTACTGCCTCTACCTCAGCTCCTCTGCTGCTCAAACCCTTATCAATGTCTTTGTTAAATCAGAAATTCACGACCACAGTACACTCTGTACCATCCACTTTCACTTGTATCTTAAATATTGAAACTCATCCAATGCCTGAATGGCAACTTGTACAGAGTCCTGTTCACCAGTCACCAAAGATGTCGAAGCACCTGGGTGTCCTGGTGCATGAATCTCAGCCTCAGCATCTGGGTACAGCAAGTAATTCAGAAAACAAATGTTATCATCTATTGAGAGAGGAACTGAATGCAGGGAGTAGGGAGGTTACGCTTTTGTTATACAGAGCATCGGTGAGACCACATCTGAAGGTCTGTGTTCACTCCTGGTCACCTGCTTTAGGGAAGATGTTTGGAGAAGGTTTACCAAACTATTACCAGGAATGAGTGGGCCATCTGACAAAGAAAGATTGACTAGGTTGAGTCTGTGTCTACTGGAGTTTATAAAAGTTAGATGTGACTTGATTGAAATATACAACATCCTGAGGGAACTTGGCTGGGTGCATGTGGAGAGGATGTGGAGAATCTAGAACTTGGGAACACTTTAATGGATTGTCCATTTAAAACAGAGATGACAAGTTTTGTCTTTCTCAAAATGTTGAGTCTTTGGAACTCTCTTCCTTAAAAGATGTGGGAGCAGAATCTTTGAATATATTTAAGATTGAGACAGATAAGATTCTTCATAAGCCAGGGATGGGGAGGGGGTGAGGGGTGCTGAAATGTATTGAGGGTAAGTGGGTACACAGTGTAATCGGATCAGCCATGATTCTTTTGAATGGCTTGTTGAGGTACATCGGCTATAGAGTTGACAGGACCTCAATTTCAAACTTCTCATCTTTGTTTCCAAACCCCCCCTATCCTTGCCTGCTCCGTCTCTCTGCAATCTCCGCTTACCTCGTAACCCTCCAAGACCCCTGCACTTCTCCAATTCCAAATTGCCCCAATTACCATCATTCCATCTTTGACAGCTGTGCCTTGGAGCTGTTTGGATGCCAAGTTCTGGAATTCCCTCCCTAAACCTCTGCTGTCACCCCCATTAAGATGCTGCTTAAACCTATGACCAGATTCTTGTTTCTATGACCTATATGTCTTTATGTGGTTGGTGTTGCATTTTCTTTGATAACAATTCTGAAGTGAGTCTTGGGATGTTTTACCATGTTAGACAGTGCAAAGTAACAAGTTGTTGCTGTCTGTACCAATTTGTGTGTGTATCTGGGAATATATTGCTGTTTGGCATGTGAAGCTCCTTTCATTTGGTACCATGTTATTATCTCTTCCAGTCACTGTTGGAAAAATTACAGGAATATAACACAGAGATGGAGAGGTTACAGCAGGTGAGTACATGTAGCAGAGGACACATGTTCCTCCCATCCCCATCCACATGTCTTCAGGACTGAGGCTGGAATCAGATACTCACCATGTCCCCTCTTGTGAACAATAATATTGACATGACAATCTAGTTCAGTATCATTCACCCGTTGACCAGATGAAGGAGAGGAAGACCGGGATGGCAGTTCCTCTGTCCACAGGGAATGTGAGACGATCCTTGCACTGCTTCTCGATCACCCTTCTTCAGATACTTGCACTTGTTTGTAGGATGGTGTGGAGGTGTTGGAGTTGGACTGGGGTGGGCAAGGTCAGAGGTCACACAATACCAGGTTATAGTCCAACAGGTTTATTTGAAATCTACAAGCTTTCGGAGCACTGCTCCTTCATCCCCTGACTACAACCTGGTATTATGTGACTTCTGACTTTGTTTGTAGGAGGCACAGGGTGACTGATTCCCATTTATAAAGGTCTTTACTTTATCAATTAAAATCACAGCTTACAACAGCTGGAAAGAGAAAACAAACTGTATACCTTCAGACTTGGGATGCTTTTTACTGCAGCACAGAAACACAGCTCCATCTCCTCCAAAGGTCCCCTGGGTTCTGCCAAAGCATTCACAGCCCCAAGTTGTTCAGTATCTGGGAGCCAATCACATCACTGTTGGCAGGCAGAAAACCTTAGTCTTTGATTAACATGTCATCAGCCCGCAGACCAATCAGCTACTTGTTACCAACCAAATCTCCATTTGTATGCACCTCTTGACTCCAGTTCCTCTCCAATCAGGCTTTACTGTTGCTGCCTAAACTGTACTGCCAAAAATGTCAAGTTACTTCTAAATTTAAAAAAAATCTTTTGACAATCCTTGATTTTTAAAACAGTTCTTTCCCCATTTCGGTCTACATCCAAAAGCACAAAGAAACGAAAAGGTGTGGTTTTTACATTTCTCAATCATTCAAAACCAATGATGGACATGCAAATAAAAGTTGACATAGTCAAATAAGACAATAAGTTGTGCTGCCATTGGACAGAAAGGACTAGTGATCAGTTTAACCTGAGGATCACCCCACCTCACAAAACTAACAACTAAAAAATTAAAAGTAAAAATGCAACAGTCTCTTCCCCACATCCTGGATTTGCCTCCCTCAATCTTTCTGCCTCACCCTCTGCCATTAGGATCCTCCTTATAATAAAACCATTTGGCCAATATTTCATTCCCCTCCCACGAATGTCCCCTACTGTTGTAGTCATTCCTTTCTGATTTATATGAGCTGCCTTGGGACATTATAACTCTAAACTTGTGCAATTATTGAGTGTTTTCAGATAAGGAGGAGAAAGTGGGGACTGCAGATCCTGGAGATCAGAGCTTAAAAATGTGTTGCTGGAAAAGCGCAGCAGGTCAGGCAGCATCAAAGGAGCAGGAGAATCGACGTTTCGGGCATTCCTGAAGAAGGGCTTATGCCCAAAACCTCGATTCTCCTGCTCCTTTGATGCTGCCTGGCCTGCTGCGCTTTTCCAGCAACATATTTTTAAGCTCTGTTTTCAGATAAGGGCTAGCATATACCTAATGGAATGAATGGGCTCCCTCAGGGGATGCCTATGGAACAAGGGTCAGTTTGTGTGGGAGGACTTGGGGAAATATTCGAGGCTGACTAAACCTCTATCATGTTCCCAGGTGGGTGAGCTTTATGATGAAACACAAGGCGAGAGGCTGGCTAGTCTGACCGAGCGGAGGGAGTTACTGTTGAACAGTACACAGGAAGCACTGACTCAGCTTGTACAAGACAAGCCAGAGGGTGAGGAGCCGGCTGACAAGAGCAGCAGAGAGGAAGAGCAGTCAGCCACAGCACTGAGCAACCTCCCCTGGGACTCCAAGGTACTTCCTCGTCCGGACGTGGAGCTGGGACCGGGTTGGGTTCCAACATTTTCCAGGTGAAATTTGGGGCTGGGACATTTATGAGCTGGCTGACTATGACAGGCTGAGCATCAGCTACAGGAGTGTGGTGGTGATCTTACTGATCATACTGAGAAACAAGAGTCAAATTCAACCCTGACTACAGTGAGAATTCAAATTTCAATCCTCCAAACTCGAGAAATAAAAAAGCTGCTCTGTCGAAGGGTCAGTGCTGAGGGAGTGCCGCACTGTCGGAGGGTCCATACTGAAGGAGTGCGCATTATCGGAGGGTCAGTGCTGAGGGAGTGCCACACTGTCGGAGGGTCCATACTGAAGGAGTGTGCATTATCAGAGGGTTGGTGCTGAGGGAGTGCTGCACTGTCACAGTACTGAGGGAATGCACACTATCGGAGGGTCAGTGCTGAGGGACCACTGCATTGTCGGAGGGTCAGTGCTGAGGGAGCATCACATTGTTAGTTGGTCAGTACTGAGGGAATGCTGCGATGTCAGAGGGTCAACACTGAGAGAGCACTGCACTGTCGGAAGGTCAGCGCTGAGGGCGTGCCACATGCACTGTTGGAGGGCTTGTACTGAGGGAGCGCCGCACTCTCACAGGGTCAGTGTTTAAGGAGATAGCTCCATATTCAGTTAACTACTTTGTTATTGTTGTCATGTGGGAAATGCAGCAGTCTGTGCACAGTAAGATCCCACCAACAGCATTGGGATTGTGTCGAGATGATCTGTTGACTGATTGGCCTGGATACCGTGGTGAACAGTCCTCTGCCCTGCCCCTTTCCTACAATGCAATGATATGGGGTGTCTTACATTCTCCCCAGCAGAGAGATGGTGACTCAGCAAAGAGTCTCTGACAGTGCAGCACTCCGTCTGGGTCAGCTTGGCTTTGTGTGTTCCAGTCCTTGAGTGGGACTGAACCCAGAGTGGACTGAGGTGAAAGGTGGATAAAAACAATGACTGCAGATCCTGGAAACCAGATTCTGGATCAGTGGTGCTGGAAGAGCACAGCAATTCAGGCAGCATCCGAGGAGCAGCAAAATCGACGTTTCGGGCAAAAGCCCTTCATCAGGAATAAAGGCAGAGAGCCTGAAGGGTGGAGAGATAAGCTAGAGGGGGGTGGGGGTGGGGAGAGAGTAGCATAGAGTACAATAGGTCAGTGTTCCGAGGCAGAAGATGAGGCGTTCTTCCTCCAGGGTCTGGTGGTGAGGGAATGGCGGTGAAGGTGGGTGTGCTGCCAGAGGGATGAGGATTCACACCGACTGGAGAATAACAACAACAGAACAGGAGGGTCTGTCTGTCTGACTGTCTGTCTGTCTGACTGTCTGTCTGTCTGACTGTCTGTCTGACTGTCTGACTGTCTGTCTGACTGTCTGACTGACTGTCTGACTGTCTGTCTGACTGACTGTCTGACTGACTGTCTGACTGTCTGTCTGACTGTCTGTCTGACTGTCTGTCTGACTGTCTGACTGTCTGACTGCCTGTCTGACTCTGAGTGTGTGCAGACCGTTGATTGGAGGGGAAGTTGGGCAATAATTACACAATGCACTTCTGCTGCCAGTTTACATTGTGTGTGAAATCCCACAGATTTCTTCAGAGATACAGCACAGAAGATTGGACTCAGTAAAGTTTAGAAGGATGAGGGCAGATCTGATTGAACTTTCCAGATTACTCATAGAGTGACAGGGAGAAGATTGTTCCATTAGTAGGAGAGACCAGGTGCAGGCAGCACAGCCTCAGGGTGAAGGGATAACCCTTTAAAACTGAGATGAGGAGGAATTTCTTCAGCCAGAGGGTAGTTACTAATCTGTGGAAATTATTGCTGCAGAGGACTGTAGAGGCCAAGTCACTGAGTGTGTTTAAGATGGAGATTGATAGGTTATATAGAACAAAGAACTATGGATGATAGAGAGCTGAAACAAAACCAGGAATTGCTGGTGAATCCCAGAAGGAGTGACAGCATCAGGGGAAGAAAGCAGACCTAACATTTTGAGTCCTGTGACACTTCATCAAAACAGAGATCGATGGGTTCTTGATTAGTAAGGGAATCGAGGGTTACAGAGAGAAAGCAGGAGGAAGGATGAGAAACTTATCAGCCATGTCAAATGATAAAGCAGATTTGATGGGCTGAATAGCCTAATTCTTCTCTTATATTCAAAGACCACCCTTTGACCCCCTCATTTCTGTGTTATTCCTTTGATATTCAATTAGTCCCATTCGGCACAGTGCGGCACAATGGCTCATGGGGCGGCACGGTGGCTCAGTGGTTAGCACTGCTGCCTCACAGCACCAGGGACCCGGGTTCAATTCCCGCCTCGGGCAACTGTCTGTGTGGAGTCTGCACATTCTCCCCGTGTCTGTGTGGGTTTCCTCCGGGTGCTCCGGTTTCCTCCCACAGTCCAAAGATGTGCAGGTCAGGTGAATTGGCCATGCTAAATTGCCCATAGTGTTAGGTGCATTAGTCAAGGGTGAATGTAGGGGAAAGTGGGTCGCTCTTCGAAGGGTTGGTGTGGACTTGTTGGGCCAAAGGGCCTGTTTCCACACTGTAGGTAATCTAATCTCTCCAGCTTTTTCCTCATGGCCCTGCAGCTTTTTATCCTTTCTGGATAATTATCTGTTGAGCTTCCACCAGTATTTCTGTCATCAGATCCAACCAACCTGCTTCGGAAAATAATTCCCCAGCTTCCTTTCTTCGAAAGTTTTACCTTCAACTTGAGAAGCTGAGGTTGTTCAAGCCAGAGTCGAGCAAAGATCTAACAACGAAAGATACATGAAAATAACGAGAGCAAATCCAAAGGGAGCTGGGATGTGAATGTATCAATTCCGGAAGGTGTGTGGAATTCTGGATTTCATAAACAGAGGCTTAGATTGGGATTGTACACATCTTCCTGCAGGTGAGGAGAATATCGGGAGGTGTAGAAACGCAGTGTGGCCAGCAGCTGTACATCCTGTCCATCTCCACTGGGATTTTCTCTCTGCCAGGAGGTACATTAGACAGGCATCAGGGTCACGCTGGGCTGATTGAGGTCCCAGAGAATGGCCTCCTCCCACTGCCAATCCATTATGTGGGGAGGTCAATGCCCATGGAAGTACGCTGCTGAGTCCAACCTGCCAGTTCAGGCTGGATTTCGGCAACCTGCGTCCATCAGTGGCCTAATCCACTCGCCCCATCCCTGTCCCCCCAAACCACTGATGATCCAGTTCCCCCAACCCAAACCAGTCACAGGAGAAACCCTGGTGTTGCAGAGACCCCTGATTTCCCATGGTCCTGTCTCCTTGGCATCCTCTTCTTCAGTGGGATCCCTGAGAAATGTATCAGCTGTGATTGCAAGGCAGAGCAGGGTTGAGAGGCTGTATGGCCTAATTCTGCTCCTGTTTCAATGGTCTCCCTGCAGCCCCAGCTGAGGCCAATACCTTGCAGGGGCAAGAGTTCCTCTGTAGTGCAGTTGGAAGATCCAGCTCAAAACTCCAATTCCTTGGGAATGCTGGTAAAGCTGGGTCATTGTCCCAGATGGGAATGTTGAGGGGAGATCGGGTTGTTCAAGATCATGACAGAGTGGACAGGGAGAAACTGTTTCGATTCCTGCAAAGCTCAGGAACCAGAGCACACAGGTTTAAGAGAAAGTGAGGACTGCAGATCCTGGAGATGAGAGTTGAAAAGTGTGGTGCTGGAAAGGCACAGCCGGTCAGGCAGCATCCGAGGAGCAGGAGAACATTCAGGCTTATGTCAATGCTCCTGCTTCTCAGATGTTGCCTAACCTGCTGTGCTTTTCCAGTGCCACACTTTTCCACACAGACTTAAGGTGATAACAAAAGAGACAATAGAGACACGAGGGAAAATGTTAACACAGACCGAGTTCTACTTTCTGCAACACATTGGCAGAGTGTTGGAGTCAGATTCAGAATGGGGAGAATTAGCAGGGCTAAGGGGAAAGGTGGTGGGACCAGCTACGTTGCTGTTACAGAGAACTGGCAAACACCTGACAGACCAAATTATTGTTAGTTATTCCTTCACGGGGTGTTGAATGTTGATGTTGTGGGTGTCACTGGCCAGGCCAGCATTTATGGCCAATCCCTAATTACCCAGGAGGGAGTTAAGAGTCACCCACAATACTGTGGGTCTGGAGTTACATATAGGCCAAACCAGGTAGGGATGGCAGTTTCCTTCCCTGAAGGACATCAGTGACCCAGATGGGTTTTTCCAACAATCAACAGTGGATTCATGGTCAGCATGAGACTTTTAATTCCAGATACTCAATGAATTCAAATCCCAGTGTGGGATTCAGACCTGAGTCCCCAGAACATTACCTGGCCTCTTACACTACTACCAATTCTATGATTCAATTCCATGTTGATGAGAGATGTTCAAACCCCTGATTAGATAGACAGATGATAGAAGAATGGCTGACCTGAGAGCACTGATCAAATATAATCAGCAACAGAAGTAGAAGTCTTAAAAAAGACAATATTCTTACCTTAGTAAAAAACACTTGTTTTTGTGGGTGGCACAGTGGTTAGCACTGCTGCCTCACAGCGCCAGAGACCCGGGTTCAATTCCCGCCTCAGGCGACTGACTGTGAGGAGTTTGCACATTCTCCCCGTGTCTGCGCGGGTTTCCTCCGGGTGCTCCGGTTTCCTCCCACAGTCCAAAGATGTGCAAGTTAGGTGAATTGGCCATGCTAAATTGCCCGTGGTGTTAGGTGAAGGGGTAAATGTAAGAGAATGGGTCTGGGTGGGTTGCGTGTCAGTGTGGACTTGTTGGGCCGAAGGGCCTGTTTCCACACTGTAAGTAATCTAATCTAATCAAATATCCACTTGACGGGGGGGGAGAGAGAGAGAGAGAGAAAGAATTGAACTGGGTCAGGGTCTGTTAGAAAGAATACTTCACAATCACTTTTGCAGACACCAGCCTTTTATTTCAGATTTTTAAAAGAGTCAGCTTTTCAAACTGCCTGCAGGAAGGTTTGAGCCTGTGTTTGTGGGGCACAGGTTGTGTTGGAATTTCTGCCTCGTAAGGAACCAGCAGAGAAGGAGTCAGTTACTGTGTCACCAGTCAATGCCAAAGCAGCCTAAGGTGTGGATCTTGGGCTAGCATTGGTTTACATTATTAGCCAATCACCCAAATATTAGTTCAATGCTAATTTATGTTACAGGGTCAAAGCCAGGTACAGTCTTGAGCGAAGTCGGGTTAGGGTTTGGAAAATAAATTGCTTCAGTTCTTGTTCAGTCCAAAGTTTACAGTCTTACACTCTGTTCCCTTTTTGATAGTATACTGTGAGGTTCTTTTCATTAGAGTTAGAAAAACAAACTCTGCAGTAAAATGGGCGGTAAAGAGGTGTGTGTATTTGTTAATTTTGCCTTAAGCTGTATGGTCAGAAATCGCCCAGTTTTCCATTACAACAAACTCCGTTGTGCAACAGGAGTCCCAGTTTCTGGAAAGGCATGTGAGGGAGACTGTGACTGGGCCAGTTAGGCTTTTTCACAGCTACCCTATTGATAGGTATTGTCATCATCTTTCTCTGGATATTGTCAGCAAACGGCCTGCAGACTCAGGCCAGGCATCAAGGCCCACTTCATTGGCTTGTGCACGGGATCTAGGCTGCAAGTTAAGTGAGGAACTGTCCTCCCTCTGAGTAGACCAGGGCTGCAGAGGGTATTAAAACTCCTTGGGCAGTGTTTTGAGGAAGAGCAGGTGAAGTTCTCTTCTGTCCTCAGGCCAGTATTCTCACCCTACTCCACAGGTTAGATTAGATCAGATTAGATTCCCTACAGTGTGGAAACAGGCCCTTTGGCCCAACAAGTCCATACCGACCCTCTGAAGAGTAACCCACCCAGACCCATTTCCCTCTGACTAATGCACCTAACACTATGGGCAATTTAGCATGGCCAATTCACCTGACCTGCACATCTTTGGACTGTGGGAGGAAACTGGAGCACCCGGAGGAAACCCACGCAGACACGGGGAGAATGTGCAAACTCCACACAGTCAGTCGCCCTGAGGCTGGAATCGAACCTGAGGTAGCAATGCTAACCACTGAGCCACCGTGCCACCCAGTGCTGTTTTTGGATCTTGTTGTGTGCCATGGTTCCTGTGTTACCATGGTGACAACATGTCAAAGTTACCTCCTTGACTGTGATGTGCTTTGGTGTGTCCTGAGTTTGTGAGGAAATGGGAGAGAAATGTTCTTTTATTCCAGGTCTCCCCTGATGGCAAACTGCCTTCCTTGTTAGAGGAGGATGAGGAACATGAAGAAGATGAGGACATTATAAAGTCAGGAGAGAGAAACCAAACCCTTGTACCTACACTGGCCCCCACACTGTCGGTAAGCCACTCCATCTGTTCTCCACCTGGCCCAGTGCTCACTGACCTACTGGCTCCCAAACCAGCAACATCTCGCTTTTACAGTTATTTGCCTAGTTTTCAAATCCGCCCTTAGCCTTGACCCTCCGTATCCCTGTAACCTCCTCCAATCCCAGTTCTCCAAAATATCTGTGCTCCACAAATTCTGGCTTGTTACTTCACCCCGATTTTAATTACTGCACAGTTAGTGGATGAACTTTCAAATGTCTGGATCCTGAGCTCTGGAATTCTGTCCCTTAACTTCTCTCTCTCTATCTCTGGCAGCTTTAGGACTCTCCTTTAAACTGACATCCTGAGCCAAGCTTTTGGTCAGCTGATTAATAATTCCTCGGTAACTCAGTGTCACATGTTAATTGATGCAGAGATTCACACGGTGCAGATAAGGCCCTTTGGCCCATCGAGTCTGCACTGATAAAACTCCCACTAAAGCCACACTAATCCCAATTTCCTGCATTTGCCCCATATCCTTGAATGTTTGATATTTGAAATATTCATCTAGATTTTTTTAAAGGTTGTAAAGTTTCCAGCCTCCGACTACCTTCCCAGGCAGGGCATTCCGCATTCCCACAACTCCCTGAGTGAAGACATTTTTTCCCAGATTCCCTCTGAATCTCTTGCCCCTTCTTCAGACTCCGTGAACACGTTGCCGTCTCAGAAATGGATTCCTGTTTGAATCTCTCCAGTCAGACTTCTTCCCCTGCCACAGGATTGTGACAACAGTTAACTTTCCCTCCTTGGTGACTGTGCCATTCTCTCACTCATCTCTCCACTGCCTTCCAGCTGGGAGTGGTGCCACCGCTTGCACTCAGGTCAGTTCCTGTCTGTCGAATTGAATCATTTGCAATGGCTCTTCTACATCCACACAGACATAACAGGTACATACTCACACCCGCACCCAAACCCAGCACACATGTAACTATGCATCATGCATGTGCACAGATGTATACTCACGTACATACATTAATTCACTCACCCACTTGCCAGCAGCATTGCTGTCCCTTCCCTAGCAGTGTACTGACCTTGCCCAACTGCTACCACAGATTAACAATCTGAACAGGCCGCAGATGGAGCGGGGGATTTTCCTGAGTTGCGTAGCCCAGAGAGGTGATTGGGAGTGAGTGGAGTCATTAGCATCTTGAATCCAATATGTCAATTAACTATATGAGTAAGTCTGGCTAACGTTGTATTATAAATTAGCTGCCAGGTTTAAATCCCTACACCACAACAGTTTTGCAAAACTGGCTATAAAGTGCTTTGAAATACCTGTATGTCTAGAGATGGGAGTATTTGTTTTTTGTGAGGCAGTCCGGAGGGAATTTGTTGTGTGGATTTCCTATCGTACAGTCGAAGATGATCAGAGTTCACACCAGAGCAGTCAGACCTGTTGAACTGGTGTTCAGGTCGGGGAGCAGTTTGGATTCTGTTCAACCCAGCAGCGTCTCCAGTCCACATCGTTCCATCTTTGAACCAGCTCTAACACGTCATATAAACTCTGCCACATATTCAAGTCACAGCAGCACCCTCCCTCATCCCTAGCCTGGTATCAGCTGCACCAGGTAAACTCTCTGAAGGTTTATGCTCAAAGGATGTGTATGGAATAAGTTTCATTCACTCACTTTGTTCTCTCATGACTTGACTCTTGCCTCTCACCTCTATCCCTCCATCTCACCCTCTCCCTCACTCCCGTCCTTTCCCTCCTTCTCTTCCTCCTTTTTTTCACTCACTCACTCCATACCTCCCCACTCTCTCTTTCCATCCTCCCTCAATTCCTATCCTGATGTTCCCCCCCTCCTCATCCCATCCCATCTTCCTGTATCTACTGTCCCACTCACTTTCCTCCATCTAACACCCTCTTGCGCCCTCATCTGGATCCCTCACCCTTTCACTTTCCTTCCTTCTCTTCTCCCTTTTCCTCATGCCCTTCACCTTGCTCACTCTCATCTCTCTTCCTCTATTGTCCTGTCACTCCTCTGTTCTCCTCACTGCTCCTTCCCCCTCTGCCATTCTCACAGCCGTTGGAGGATCTCCATGAGTGCCAGGACCGAGCTGCTGCTCTGGAGCGTTGGTTGGACACAGTCCAGGGGTCACTGGGAGAGTGCGCTGGAGACCAGGAGATGCACCAGGATGTGGAGGAGCATCTGCTACAGTCACAGGTCAGAGTCTGTGGGCCATATTTAGAATAGATGGATGTTTGATGCCGTACGTGGACATGATGGGCCGAAGGGTCTCTTTCTGTCCTGTAAAAGCTCATTGGCTATGTTTTGGTGCAGTTGCCTTTAATCAGACAACCCACCCCACCCCTCACCACCCCACCCCACCCCACCATCCCACCCCCCCCACCCCCTCCACAGTTCATTCCAGAAATCCTCTCCACATCAAACCTCTATCCATTGTCCAGCGGCACCACTTGCCACTATCCATGCCCCAAACTCCCTCTCATCTTTTAGCCTCCCTCGGTCTCTCCATCCATCACCAAATTTCAACACTGTCCTGATGAAGGGCATTTGTCCAAAACGTCGATTTTCCTGCTCCTCGGACGCTGCCTGACCTGCTGTGCTTTTCCAGCACCACTCTAATCTTGACCCTTCAGCCCACTCCCAATTCTCCCCAACCCTCCCACCTTTACTGTCTCTCCACTTCCATCACTCCCCTTCTCACCTATTCGGATTTCCCCCCAATCCCTGCCATCCTATCAGTCCTCTGACCATTCCCAACATTTCCCTCCCCAGCCCCTGATTCCAACACCTATCCCTACAGATAAGGGAGTGATGACTTCACTGGAGTCAGGTGAGTGAAGGTTAAAGTTCAACAAGTCTCCTCCCACTCAAAAATCTCCAGGATCATGGACTTGGTGCTGCATCACTACCAGGTGAGTTGGGTGAAAGGTCAGTGTCTGAGTTGTACTGTCCCTGTGGTGACAATTCCTGTCAACAGGGAATTCTGTCTCCCTTCACTTGAGCATTAAGGTTTGGGTCAAAGTTCAGTACCTCTCCCCTGCACCTCGCTGTCTGTGAGATATGGTGAACACCAGCCGTCTCCCTACCCCAGACCAGTAAGGTCCACTGTCTGCACTGTCAAGGGTCAGTGTCAGGCTCTGTCAGTCTGTTACAGACCAGCTGCTGCCTATAGGGATTCAAAACTGACAGTGAGCTGAGTGCGGTCTGTTTGTTCTTATACAGGAGAGTAACACAAGTTAATATTTAAACAAGCTCCAGTTCAGCTAGAGCTGCAGTCATAGTCTATTCATTAAACCAGTCTGTAGCCCAGGGTTACCAGCTCTCATTGGGTGCAGTCGTTGTGGATTTGATCATGTGATATTTGATCAACAATGCAAACTTACACTTGTATAGCACATTTAATGAAATGTGAAATCTCAAGGACCTGATCAATCACAATGAAAATTGAGCTCCATAAAGGAGACATTAAGCCAGAAGACCAAAAGCTTGCTTTTAAACCGGGTCAAACTAGATTGGATTGGAATCAGATGAAACGATCCTGTAATGTGGGTTGGCAGCTCAGTTTGGACATGTTCCTCAAAGGTCCTTTTGGCTCCCACCTTCCCCAGCCAAACGGAAAGGAAGAAATTGCTTTGTTTCAGAGTTGAACGATTCTTGACTCTTGGTTAAACAGCTTTTTACTCCCCCATCGCTGACATTTTAAGAGAATTCAAATATATCATGTGATTATTTAGTTGGCCTGATGCTTATCTTTGCTGTTTGTTGACAGCAGATTGCAGGAACTTGAACAAGGAGACAAGAGTGATGGAAATAAAGATAGAAATGAGAAATAAAAATGTAGAAAGCAGATGTGGAAAACAGGGGAAACGGTCTGGCAGCAGCACAGCTGGGGTACAAAAATGATGGATATAAAATTTCAGATAGTCAAAATTAATCTATGTCTGAACGCACAGAGCATTCTCAACAAAGTCAGTGAGTTAACAATGTAAATGGTTATAAATGTGATTACAGAGACATGGCTGCAGGATATTCAGTCAGGAGGAACAGGCAAAATGGAAAATGAGGTGTGCTGGCATTGTTAGTGAGAGATGAAATCAGTGCAATAGTTGGAAAGAACATTGGTGCAGGAAATCTATTACTGTGGTGTGAAGAAGCAGCAAGCAGCATAAAACACCAGTGGGAGTTGTCTATAGGACTCTCAAACAATAATGTAAAGGTGGGGAATGTCATTAAACAGGAAATTAGAGATGTGTGCAACAAGGGCACTGTAATAATCCTGGGTGATTCTAATCTACATTTGAATTAATACCATGGTGGATAAATTCTTGGAGCATGTACAAAATGGAATGTTAGACCAGTGCATAGAGGAACCAACTCAGGGCTGATTATCCAAGATTTGTTTCTTTTTATTCACTCACGGGATGTGGATGTCACTGGCTGGGCCAGCATTTATTGGCTGTCCCTAGTTAACCTTGAGAAGGTGGTGGAATACTGTCTCCTTGAACTGCTGCAGTCCACATGCTAAAGGTGTTGACCTACAATGCCCTAAGGGAGGGAGTTTAGTTGGAATTATGGTGCTGAAAGTGGAGCTAAAGTCAATAAATAGGACGTAGATGTCCTTGATATCTAGATGTTCCAGCTGGCAGTGTATAGCCAGAGAGATGGCATCTGCAGAAGATCTATTGTAACAGGAAGTGAATTGTAGTGGATCACAGCAATCTGAGAGACTGTATTTGATGTGTGCCATTATTAACCTCACATCGTAGTAAGGAGGGGTTAAAGATGTCTGCAAACACTCCCGTCAGCTGGTCCGTGCAGGATGTGAGTTCACAGCTGGGGGCTCCATCCAGGTCGGTCACTTTCTGTGGGTTCACCCTCCAGAGGTCAGTCTGCCCCCTGCGGCAGTGACTGTGGGTACAGGGGCAGCCCAGGCTGTCAGGGCAGTGACATCATTTCACTGACCTTCTGTTGAAAACGAGTGTAGAATGCACGAAGCTCATTGGGGAGGGATACAGTGTTGTCAGTGATTCTACATCAGTTTGTAGCCCGTTACAGTGAGTCAGCCTTGTCACAGCCCCGTGTAATCGTGTGGTTACTCTGGCTCTCTAGTCTAGTCTGGGATTGGCTCTTGGTATCCCTGATGGCTCTGTGAAGGTCATACCTGGGTTTCCTGTAAAGGTCAGGGTCATCCGACTAGAACATCTCAGCCCTGGACTTCAGAAAGGAGAGGATCTGTCAGTTCATCCGTGGTTTCTGGTTGGGGAATACTCGGATTAACGTTTTCGGCATGCAGACCTCTACATACTTACTGACGAAGTCTGTAACATTAGGGACATACTCATTTCGGTTGGCCGCTGTGTTTTTGAACATAGGCCAGTCCACCGACTCCAATGAATCATATAGGAGTTTGTCTGTTACTTCAGACCAGCACTATACACCTTTCTGTACCAGGTCCTCATGCTTCAGTTTCTGCATGGAAGCTGGGAGAGGGATCACACCCTTATGATCGGACTTACCAAAATGCGGATGGGGGGGAATGGAGCGGGAGGTATCTTTGATGGTTGTTTAGCAATGGACCAGGGTGTTGGGGCCTCTGGTGGGACAGGTGACATATTGAGGATATCTTGGTGGCACATTCTTGAGGTTGGCCTGGTTGAACTCACCATCTCCGATGAACAAAGCCTTCAGGGTATTCTATCTCAAGGCTGTTTGTAGTGGTGTAAACTGCTGTCAGGATAGCGGAGGTGAACCCCTGCAGCAGGTAGTAGGGATGGCACTGCATTGTTAGTTATTCCAGGCCTGGGGAGCAGTAATTGACCAGGGTCACCACGTCTGAGCACCGGGAGGTGTTGATCAGGAAGGAGATCTCTCCAGATTACTATTCTTATGTGTGGTTTTTTAAGAAAAAGTGACCATAACATACTGGTCTTCCTCATTGATATCAAAAGTAAAATAGTCCAATTTGCAACTGCAGCCCTAGATATAAATAACCAATGAAGTTAAGAATGATGAGCTGGCTGTGATAGAGTGAGCAAGTTAATTGAAAGGCATGACAATGGAGAGGCCAGGTAAGGAATTAATAGAACAGTTATACATTTCTTTTGAGTGAAAGAACACAACAGGAAAAGTGGCCCAAACGTGGCTAACAAAATAAATCGAGGATAGCATTAGATCCAAAGAGGAGTCATATAAATCTATTCATAAAGCAGTGAGCCTGAGGACAGAGAGGAGTTCAAAATTCAGCAAGGAGGACCAAGAGATTGATTAAGAGGAACATAGTAGACAACTTGCAAGGAACATAAAGCTGGATTGTAGAAACTTCTTTAAGGATGCAAAAAAAATTAATGAAGACAAAGAAGACCCCTTTCATTCTTAAATAAACAAATGAATTATGGAATGAAGGAACTAGCAGAGCAATTAAACAACCACTTTCACTCTGACTTCACTAAAGAGAACATAAAATAACCTAGAAATGCTCGGGATGCAGAGGTCATTTGGGAAGGAGGAATTAAAGGGAATTGATTAATTAAAATTAATATATTAAAATACTGGAGAAATTAATAGAACTGAAATTTAATAAATCCCCAGGGCCTTATAATCTACATCCCGGGGTGCTAAGGAGGTGGTCACAAAGATAGTCTATCTATTAATTGACATCTTCCAAAATTCTCTTCATTCCCAGCAGATTGGAGGGTGGAAAATGTAACTCCATTGTTTAGAAAAGGAGAGATGGAGAAAAATGGGAATTACAGACTGGTTAGCTGAACATAAGCCATAGGGAATCTTTTATATTCATTCATGCGATGAGGATGTCACAGCCAAGCCAGCATTTCATGCCCATCCCTAATTACCCAGAGAGCAATTGAGTGTCAGCCACATTGCTGTGAGTCTGGAGTCACATGTAGGCCAGACCAGGTAAGGATGGCAGATTCCTTCCTTAAAGGACATTAGTGACCCAGATGGGTTTTTTCAAACAATCGACCATGGATTCATGGTCATCATTAGACTTGTAATTCCAAATTTTTAAACATTGAATTCAAACTTCACCATCTGCTATGGTAGGGTTTGAACCTGGGTCCACAGGGCATTGTCTGGGTCTCTGGATTAATAGTCTAGGCAATCACCTCCCCTTGTATAAAGGATGGAATAGCAGGACACTTGGAAAATACCAATAGCATTACACAAAGTCAACATGGCTTAATGAAACCACGTTTGATAAGCTTTCTGGAGTTTATTTGCAGATGTAATTGCTAGAATTGATGCAGTTGAACCAATAGATGTGGTGTATTTAGATTTTCAGAAAACTTTTGATAATGTCCCAGAGAGAAGGTTAATGATCAACATTATGGCACACTGGTTGGTGGTAATATATCGGCAGTAGGCATGAATGCGTAATGTTTGGAAAGGAAGGTGGTGACAGGTGGAGTACTGTAGGTTAACACTGGTTAGGCTGCAGCCGTTCACAAAGTGGAGATGAGGGAATTACATGTGGTATTTCCAAACTTACAATGACTCAAAACACAGTGGTGAGGACAGTGCAACAAGGCATCAGGTAATTTAGACATGTTGAGTGAATGGACAAGTATGTAGCAGATGCAGTATAATGTGAATAAGTGTAAAGTGAAGATTAGAGTGGGGCTGGAAAAGCACAGCAGGTCAGGCAGCATCCGAGCAGCAGGAAAATCGATGAATGGCTTTTGCCCGAAACGTCGATTTTCCTGCTCCTCAGATGCTGCCTGACCTGCTGTGCTTTTCCAGCACCACTCTAATCTTGACTCTAATCTCCAGCATCTGCAGTACCCACTTCTGCATAAGTGTAAAGTGGTCTGCTTTGGTACAACAAACAGAATGGCAGAGCATTATTTAAATTATGTTTGGGAAGTATAGCTGTCCAAAGGGATCTGGGTGTCCTTACACACCAGCCATTGAAAACAATCAGGAAGGCAAAAGGTATGTCAGCCTTCATTGCTGGTGGGTTTAATTACAGGAGCAGAGATAACTTCCTGCAGCTGTATTTGTGAGCACACACCTAGAGTGTTGTCTGCAGTCCGCTGTCCTCACCAAAGAAAAAATATACTTTCTGTAGCGGGAATGCAGTGAATGTTCGTGAGACAGGTTGCTGAGATGGCAGGAGAGCTTGGGTTAACTGGGGCTGTGTTCACTGGGGTTTAGAAGAATGACAGGGGTTTTTATTGAAATGTATAAAACTCTAACAGGGCTGGACAGCCTGGATGAGGGAGGATGTTTCCTGTGCAGTGCTGAGTCAGGGGTCACGGCCTCAGGATACAGGGGAGGGGTATGCCCGTTTTGGACTAAGATGTGGAGAAATGTCTTCACTCAGAGGGCAGTGACACTCTGTGGAATCCTTTGCTAGAGAAGGCTGTGGAGGGAAAGCCATCAAATACATTTTAAAAGGAAATGGATCTGGGCAGAAGCTGCTGTGTACACAGCAGGAAGGGGACAGAGTCAAGAGTGTAGTACTGGAAAAGCCCAGCAGGTCAGGCAGCATCCGAGGAGCAGGAGAATCGACGTTTTGGGCTGGGTGCTTGTCAAAGTCAGTCAAAGGTCTGGGCTGAATCCGTTCCTGGGGGGGGGAGATCTTGGTGTTTGTGGCTGCGGAGAGTGCAAGAAGGAATGGCTCTGTACCTGCAAATGGGGATCACTGGGTCAGTGAAGGTCAAACCCAGGTACGTGTTGAGGTGGAGATAAGGAGACCTGAAGGTGTAAAAGAGGGGGCACGGTAGGCTACAGAAGGGGCTTTTATTTGGCAGTGACCATCCACAGGAGTTGGGGGGGGGGATGTGGGAGCAATGGGGGTGGGGTGGAGGCATCGTTGAGGTGTAATGTCGGGTTTCAGGGGACAGGCAACATTCATTGCGGTGGGTCTCAACATGGGGAGGGTGATGTAAATGGGCAGTCGAGGTCGGGGATGTGGAAGCTTTGTGCCGGGTGGCTGGGGGTGCAGGGTGGGGTCCTGGTGACCAGGCACTGTACAGTACTGACAGTGTCCACCATGTGCTGCCACCACGTACTGTGAAATGCAACTACCAATGCCCAAGATGGCTGGGTCTGTCTCAGTTTGATGTGTGAATGTGCTGCTGGCACTTCAGACATTGAAAGGGCAAATCCATAAAGCACGTGTTTGTGAAGCACAGCTATGTTTAATTTCTAACCATTTCTTCTCCCATTGGTAATGCATGTACAGGAAATGGGCTCAGGGTTCCATGTTTGGGGAAGCAGCCAGGGCTGCTCTGGACTGATAGTGCTCATCCAAGTGTCCAATGACATTTTAAAGAAGACCTGGATGTAAGGAGATGCCAGGGAACTGTAGGATATCCGAGGGGTGGCAAATTGTCCTGGCAATGGGGCTGGAATCTGATGGGGTAGATATTTAATGTGGCTCATTTAGTAAGATATACTGAGAGAATTCACTTGGCCTTCCAGCAGAAAAGGCCTCCAAAAAACCTGACAAAATACGGACTTAACCAAAAAGACACAAGATGAGCCCCTACCTGTTTTCCTTGAATCAGAAACCGGTTTGTTCACTCTCTGTCTCTCTCTCTCTCTCTCTCTTTCTCCCTCTCCATCTCTCTCTCAGTCATTCTCTCCGCTCAGTTGGAGTGCAGCATCTCTGAATTTCTGATCTGTCTAAGTTGTATCGGAGTTGTTGCAGGCTGTACGATACAGAACCCCGTGAGTGTCTGCGCCAGTATGTGCGTTTGTGTGCATGCATTGTGTGTGTGCGAATGAATGTGTGTATATGTGTGCGAGTGTGTTTGTGTGCCTGCACGAACATGTGCACGCTAGTGTATTTGTGTGTGAATACATACTTGTTCAAATGTTTGTGTGTGTGCACGCATGTGTGTGTTATGTATGTGTTCATGTGCATGCACATATGTGTGCAAGTGTGTGTGTGTAACTCCAGGTGATTTGCACTCGATTTATTTCTGCTGTGTTTTAACAAGGGCCTGGAAGACGTTGGGTGAGGAGGGAAATTAATAGATCCTTAAAAATGATGAAAAGGTCAACGTGATTATGTGGCTAGAGAATGAATTTCTTCTGGCCCAGAGCTATGTCTGCTAATAGTTTCTGGGAAAAATACAGAAAGATTACATTAGCAGCTCACAAAACATTGTGTTCTTATTGAATTCATGTCTCAGTCCCTTGCTGCTGTACCACCTGAGCTGTTAAGGTAACCGTGGAGCTCTAATCAGCTCCTTTAGATGCAAAGGTTGTTTTTATTTTACTCTGGAGCCTTGTATTACACTGAGAATTGATCCCTGAACTCAGAAATATCTCACTGGGGGATGGCAAGGTAATAAAGAGCCAATTGGTCAATCCAAACAGAACATTATGTTATTCCTGCTCATTATCTCATGTCTGAGTGTGACGCATTCTTTGTAAGCTCCAACATCTGACTAGTTTTCCTCTACCTCTCATATCAGCTGTGAATCACCAACTAACTCGCCTGTCTCTGAGTCAGGGGGGAGAGTCAAGACTAGCGTGTTGCAGGTCAGGCAGCATCGGAGGAGCAGGAAAATCGATGTTTCGGGCAGGAGCCCTTCATCAGGAATGAGGCTGGGAGCCTCGGGATTGAGAGATAAATGGGAGGGTGGGGCTGGGGAGAAGGTAGCCAAGAGTGCAAAAGATGGATGAAGGTGGAAGTAAAGGTGATAGGTCAGAGAGGAGGGCGGGGCGGGTAGGTGGGAAGGAAGATTGGTGGGTAGGACAGGTCATGAGGTTGGAACTGGGGTAAGGTGGGGGATGGGGAAATGAGGAAACTGGTGAAATCCACATTGATGCCCTGGAGTTGAAGTGTTCCGAGGCAGAAGATGAGGCGTTCTTCCTCCAGGCGTCTGGTGGTGAGGGAGAGGCAGTGGAGGAGGCCCAGGATTTCCAACTGCACCCCCCCCCCCCCTCCTGTCTGAGTCAGGGGACTGTCAGTGCTAACAGGATGTCCCGTTCCTTCCAACCCAGTAGGGGATGGGTTGTTGCTGACAGGATGTCTCCTTCCCCCAACCCGGGGCGGGGGGCGGGTGGGTGTAGGGTCATTGCTGACAGGGTGCCAGGCCCAGGCCCAGCTCAAGGTGCCAATTTTTAGCTGAGATGTTAGACAGAGGCCCTCCCTTTGCTTGCAGATAGATGTACTTTTTGATGGAGAGCAAGGGGTTTTACCTGATGACCTGGTCAAATATTTAACCCTCAGTCAACATCACCAGGACAGGTTATCATGTTGCTCATTTTGGGGACTTGCTGTACACAAACTGGCTGCAGCACTGGATAGATTACCAGGCCCAGTCGGCCTGTAAATATTTGGCTGTGCAGAACATGGTGTGTGAGCTGTAATGTAAACCTGTGTTCCCTTTGTGCACCTTCCTCACAGAGTGCGCTGCTGGAGATTGAGGAGAAGGTGTGTGAGCTGGCCCAGGCTGGTCAAGAAGGTAACGACACTCTACAACCCGATCTCGAGATCCTCTCCCACCGCCTGGGCACTTTAAAAGGCTGTCTGGTAACATTCGAGGCAAAACTGCGAGATGGACAGAATGAGGGGCAGGTACAATCGCAGCACCCTGGTTCATTGTTTAACACCTACTTTACACATCTGGCACTCCACATAGCCTAAAACCTCCCATTGTATATTTCTCCATATTCCTTGCTGACCTACACATCCCTGGACACAATGGGTAATTTAGCATGGCCAGTCAACCAAACCTGCACATCTTTGGACTTTGGGAGGAAATCCATGTAGACACGGGGAGAATGTGGGTCGAGAGAGTGGTGCTGGAAAAGCACAGCCAATCAGGCAGCATCCGAGGAGCAAGAGAATCGATGCTTCAGGCATAAGCACAGGAAGAACGTGCAAACTCCACACAGATAAGACCACAATCCAAAACTGGGATTGAACTGTGAGGCAGCAAGTGCTGTGAGGCAGCAGTGCTAACCACTGAGCCACTATGGCACTCCCTCCCAGTATATTTCCCCAAACCAAGTTGTCTCCAAATTCCCTCCTCCCTATCACTGTGTATATCCTCTGAGTCCCACTGTTATTCAGTACATAGCTCAATGTTCCCACTCCATCTCCCCCAGTTTCCCACAGTTTGTATCATATATGCTACAGTCCACTGCTCCCACTGTGCAATCTCCCACATGTACATCTCCTCTATATATGTTCCCTTTATTCCATTTTCTCCCTGTGTGATGAACTTTAAGTGGAGAGAAGAGAGTGTGATATAATTTACAAAGGAAAATGAATGAAAGTATACAGGAAATGGTTGAGCTGTAAGAGGGATGGAAGAGTGAACTGACCTAGGAATTCAGATTCATAAATCTGCCATCGTGGGAGGACAAGTTAATAAAACTACAAAAATAATTTCATAGGATGATGACTTTGATCATTCCGATCTTGCAAACTAAACAAGAGGGTCTTCCATGAAACAGCACCAAACATCTGAACATACAAATTAGGAGCAGAAGGCAGCTTTCTGTTAGTGATTTACATGACGTGGGGAGGTGAGGGGCGTTATGGTATTATCACAAGCCTGTTATTCCAGACACCCAGCTCATGTTGTAGGTTCGAATCACACTGTGGAATTTAAATTAAATAAAAATGATCTGGAATCGAGAATCTATTGCCGATTATTAGGAAAACCCATCTGGCTCTCTAATGTCCGCGGTGGGGGGGGGAGGAAGCTGCCATTTCCAGGTGGACTGGCACATGACTCAGACCCACAGCAATGCGGTTGATTCTTAATTGCCTTCTGAAATGGCTGAGCAAGCCACTCGATTGTAGAGATCGATAGGAAATATCTACAGCAAGTGGACTGCAGCGGTTCCAGAAGGCAGCTCACCCGCCCCACCTTCTCGAATGCAAAAAGGGATGGGCAAGAAATGCTGGCCCACCCACTGAGGCCTCCGTCCCGTGAGTGAATTAAAGAATTATTTGGGTGTCACTGGCTAGACCTACACCGCTTTGCCCAGAGGGCAGTTAAGTGTCAACCACATTGCTGTAGGTTTGGAGTCACATTAAGGCCAGGATGGCTAATGATGGCAGATTTCCTTCTCTAAAGGACAATAGTCCCAGATGGGTTTTTCCAGCAATCGACAATGGATTCATGATGATCATTAGACTCTTAATTCAAGAATTTTATTGAAGTTAAATTCCACCATCCCCCATGGTGGATTCAAACCCAAGTCTGCAGACATGGTCTTGATGAGGTGAGTGTGGAAAGGATGTTTGTGGATGAATAGCCGAGTGACAGTAATGCCTTGAGGCCATCAGACCCCCCTCAAGGCTTTGTGGCCCCCTGTGTGTAATCCAAATTCCACATTCCCATCTATTCCTCATAACTGTTGATCCCCTCCCCCCAGGCTAGTGAGGATCTAACTCAATCTCAATAATATTCAATGACTCCACCTCCACTACCTCCTGAGGTAGACAGTTTCAGAGTCATGCATCCCTCTAAGTGAAAGAAACCTCCCCTCATCTCTCTCTTAAAACAGTGTCCCCTGGTTTTGGACTGACCCACAAGAGGAAACATCCTTTCCTTGCCCTCCTTGTCAAGACCATTCAGGGATCTTATGCATCTCAATCAGTCACCCCAAACTCCAGGGGAAACAAGTCCAGGCTGTCCAACCTTTCCCATAAGGCAACACACTCATTCCAGGGATCAATCCACTAAACAAAAACAAAAATTGTGGGCAAACGTCAGCAGGTCTGGCAGCATCTGTGGAGAGAAAGCAGTGTAGAATCCCCACTGTATTGGAAGCAGGCCATTCGGCCCATTGACTGTCCAAAGAGCAACCCCACCCAGACATCTATCCCCACACTTCCCATGGCTAAACCACCTAGCCCGCACATTCCTGGACATTACGGGCAATTTAGTGTGGCTAATCCATCCTAATCTGTACGTCTTTGGATGCTCTTCGGAGGGTCGGTGCAGACTGAATTGGCTGAATGGCCTTTATCTGTACTGTAGGGATTTTATGAATCATCTCCTGTCAAATCCACTCGATATCATGATCTCCTGAGCCAAGGTAATCTCTAAATATTGACAAATGCTTTTCTTGATTAACAGTGCACCAGTTTAATCCAGAAAAATATCCAAGCAGGGGAGGTGCTAGTAGCACTGTTTGAAAGGCATATGGACAGAGACATGAACAGGCAGGGAATAGAGGGATATGGACCATGGGCAGGCAGATGGGATTAATTTAGAATGGCATCATGGTCAGTACAGACATGATGGGCTGAAGGGCCTGTTCCTGTGCTGTACTATTCTATGTTCAGCTCCATATCTTCCAATGTTTCATACAGTCCATAACTATAGCAATGATTTCTAATTTACTCCAAAAGTATTTAATTGGCTGTAAAGCGGTTTAGAGTGCGGAGGTTTGGACTGTCCAATATAAACATGAATTCTTTTGACAGTGGCTTATTTAATAGCTTCAAAGGTACATTTTCATCCCCAGAAACCAAACACTTATGTAGCCCCAGTGTATCCTAAATTCTGCTGCACCCTCACATTTTCCATTTGTAACGGTCAGCACAATACTCCCACCTTCATAAATCTGGAAGTTACAACCTGCAAGCTTGCCCTTTCAGCCCAGCCAGTCCATGCTGGCTTTATTATTTACTTTTATCCAGAATTGTGGCTCCCTCCTGGCAATTCACAGTTACGTTTAGTTGCTGCGTCCTCATCTTCTCCCACTTCCCTACTCAATTCTATGTTCAATGAAACCATTCTCAATCATCTGTTCAGTCATGATGGCCTTCCCAAGCATTTGGAACTTGAACCTAGTCCCTCTGGCCTAAACGTAGGGACGCTACCACTGTCTGACAAGAGCCCTCAATTCTTTGTTCAATTTGATGTGGTTTCTGCATGAACTGACTCCTCCCCATCTGTACCTGATTGGTGAAACTCTGAATGAAAGATTCTGGTTTCTCTGATTCTGATTGTTGATTGCATTGTTAATTAGTGTTCCAGGCTAACCCATCACCAATTCTTGTTCCTCGTTTAACCAGTTTATAAATGGATAATTAAAATCTCCTGCTGCTCCTTCCCCTTCAATGGTTAATTTGGTGATGTATTCTCTACACTGTGGACCAGAAGGTCTGAGTTCAAGTTCCACTTGTTCCAGTGGTGACTCACAATATCTCTGAACAGATAGATTAAAGATACTTACCCTGGTGATGTGTTTCCATAGCAAAGGGGCTCAGCCCTTCTCTTGGGTTAGTCGACAGTGTATTGTTGCGTGGATGTTATTCAGAGCTAGTTTAACACCTGTAATATCTCCACTATGCTTGTGTTTTTCTTGGCAAAGAGCATTGAGTCACTCTAGACTTCACTCACCCATTTCATCTCTTCCCATGACCCACGTACATTCTCCCTCACTGATTAATCTAGGTTTTTTTTTGTTTAAAAAATCCATTAAGTGCAAAAGCAAGGATGTTACTATGAAACCTTTGTTAATTACTGGTCAAGCCTCAGTTTGAATGTTGGGTTCAGTTCTGGTACCGCACTTTTAGGAAGGATGTGAAGGTCCTGGAGAAAGTGTGGAGGAGATTCACAAGTAGTCAGCCAGGGATGAGGGACTTCAGTTCACGTGGAGAGACTGGAGGAGCCTGAGGACAGATTAAACAGAGTCCTTTAAAAGTGAGGGTATTCTTTAGAGAATAGCAGTGAGCGAGTTTGTAACCAGGGGATATGCCAGAAAGTCGTTGATTGGCAAAAGAACCAAATGCAGCAAGTGGGTTTTTTTTTTCAAGGCAGAGTGTTGATGTGATCTGAAAGGGCAATGGAAGCAGATTCAGGAACAATTTTCAAAATGGCAATTGATAAATATCTTTTTAAAAAAATGTGTGGAGACTATGGGAGAAATAGAGGACAAACTACAGACCTCCTTAATGATCCAGCAAAACCAGACTGGGTAGAATGAGATCCTTCCGTAAGAAATGACGATTGAGGGAGAGGTTATGGGAAATAGATCAATGAGTTCATAAACGTTATAACATTCTAAAGAATCAGGGAGTTAGTCCACCAAAAGGAGTGTCCGACCAGTGGGTCTAAGGGACAGAAAGAGGCTATTTGGCCCCGAAATCCTGCTGTGCCATTGCCAACAATGGCAGATTCTGGTCTCAATTCCAATGTTTTTTCTGTGCCCCTCGTCTCCCGCTCCGCCCCTATCATAATTATTGACACACATGTCAATCAAACAATCCGAATTCGCACTATGTTCATTGTTCACATTGATTGTCTCCCTGGAGAATACCATGTGCCTGTTAGTTCTGTTGATCCTATGTTTGACCAAACCTCACATTTTTCTCACTGTTATTAGGAGACACCTGCCAAGAAGATCGCACCAGCTGATGGGACGTTCTGCCACACCCTGCTCACTGGTCAGCCAACCCCCATGGCTATCAAACCCAAGCTGTCCAGACAGGACAGCCTGCAGCAACAGAAGGTAACTGTTCTGGTCTACAATATTGTTATTCTTCTCTATTTTTTCATGGGATGTGTTGCTGGTTTGACCAGTGTTTGTTACTTACCCCTCATTGCCCTTGAACTGACTGGGTTACTCAGCCATTTCAGAGGGCAGCTATGAGTCAGCCTCATTGCTGTGGGTCTGGAGTCTCATGTAGGCCAGACCAGGTAAGGACAGCTGATTCCCTTCACTAAGGGACTTTAGTGAATTAGATGGGTTTTTCGAAACATTGACGGTAGGTGTCATGGTCATCATTAATGGGACTGACCTTACATCATAGATTTTTAAAATTGAATTTAAATTCCACCACTGCCTATGGAGAGATTTGTACCCATGTCCCAAGAAAATTAGCCCATAAGGTTTAGGAGCAGCAGTCGGCCATTCAGCCCATTGAGTCTGATCCACCATTCAGTGAGCTGATGTGATTATCTTCAATTCCGCGTTCCTGCCATTCCCCATAACCCTTGCTACCCTTCCTGATTAAGAATCTGTCAGCCTCAGTCTCCCGTGTTGCACTTTTATTAGTCCAGTGTCAATGCAACACGTCACAACCTCTCCATAAAGGAATAGAAGGACATGTGGAAAACTGCTCAAATAGATTGATTAGTATGAGGTCAGTATTGGAAGTTTATAGTTCTACACAAAGGATTTACTACACTGGGGCTATTTCCTCCAGAAAAGAGAAATCCTGAGAGAGGTTAATGAAAAATTGCTAGGGCTAGGGTTGATGTTTCCAATTCCAGGAAAGATCAGGAATACATAGCTATAAATACCAGATGGTCAGGAAGAAATCCAGTCAGGGGAATTCATGAAAAACCATTTCAGGCAGAGTGGAGCAAAAATGTGGAGCTCATCATTTAAGGAGAAGTTGGCATTCTTTGAGTTATTTATTCATGGGATGTGGTATTTTCCATCAGAAATTACCCCTGAGAAGGTGGTGCAAAGCCGCCTATTTGAGTCCATGTGCTGTGGGTTGACCCACAAGCCTCTGACAAAGGGAGTTCCAGGACTTTGACCCAGCAACAGTGAAGGAATGGTGATACATTTCCAAGTCAGGATGGTGTGTAGACAGGGGCAGCTGTCAATCCCATGTACCTGCTGCTGTGCTCCTTAGGGGTTTGGATGGTGCTGTTAAAGGCATGTGGGTGAGATACTGCAGTGCACCTGTAGATGGACCATAATTGTGCACAAATGAATGTACTGTCAAAGGGGGTGTGGAATAACAGAATGCCATGCTGTCAGGGGGTCAGTACTGAGGGAAGATCATGGTTTTGGAGGGTCAGTACTGAGGAGTGTCGGAAGGTCAGTGTTGAGGGAGTGCCACACTGTCAGAGGGTCAGTGCTGAGGGAGTGCCGCACTGTCAGAGGGTCAGTGCTGAGGGAGTGCCGCACTGTCAGAGGGTCAGTGTTGAGGGAGTGCCGCACTGTCAGAGGGTCAGCACTGAGGGAGTGCCACACTGTCAGAGGGTCAGTGCTGAGGGAGTGCCGCACTGTCAGAGGGTCAGTGCTGAGGGAGTGCCACACGGTCAGCGCTGAGGGAGTGCCGCACTGTCCGAGGGTCAGCACTGAGGGAGTGACGCACTGTCCGAGGGTCAGCACTGAGGGAGTGCCACACTGTCAGAGGGTCAGTGCTGAGGGAGTGCCGCACTGTCAGAGGGTCAGTGCTGAGGGAGTGCCGCACTGTCAGAGGGTCAGGGGTGCGGGAGTGCCCCACGGTCAGCACTGAGGGAGTGACGCACTGTCCGAGGGTCAGCACTGAGGGAGTGACGCACTGTCCGAGGGTCAGTGCTGAGGGAGTGCCACACTGTCAGAGGGTCAGCGCTGAGGGAGTGCCGCACTGTCTGAGGGTCAGTGCGGAGGGAGTGCCACACTGTCAGAGGGTCAGCACTGAGGGAGTGACGCACTGTCCGAGGGTCAGTGCTGAGGGAGTGCCGCACTGTCAGAGGGTCAGCACTGAGGGAGTGCCGCACTGTCGGAGGGTCAGTGCTGAGGGAGTGCCACACTGTCAGAGGGTCAGCGCTGAGGGAGTGCCGCACTGTCGGAGGGTCAGCGATGAGAGAGTGCCGCACTGTCAGAGGGTCAGCGCTGAGGGAGTGACGCACTGTCCGAGGGTCAGTGCTGAGGGAGTGCCACACTGTCAGAGGGTCAGCACTGAGGGAGTGCCGCACTGTCGGAGGGTCAGTGCTGAGGGAGTGCCGCACTGTCAGAGGGTCAGCGCTGAGGGAGTGCCGCACTGTCAGAGGGTCGGTGCTGAGGGAGTGCCGCACTGTCAGAGGGTCAGCTCTGAGGGAGTGCCGCACTATCTGAGGGTCAGCGCTGTGGGAGTGCCGCACTGTCAGAGGGTCAGCGCTGAGGGAGTGCCGCACTGTCAGAGGGTCAGCGCTGAGGGAGTGCCGCACTGTCGGAGGGTCAGTGCTGAGGGAGTGCCGCACTGTCAGAGGGTCAGCGCTGAGGGAGTGCCGCACTGTCGGAGGGTCAGCGATGAGAGAGTGCCGCACTGTCAGAGGGTCAGCGCTGAGGTAGTGACGCACTGTCCGAGGGTCAGTGCTGAGGGACTGCCGCACTGTCAGAGGGTCAGCACTGAGGGGGTGATGCACTGTCCGAGGGTCAGTGCTGAGGGAGTGCCGCACTGTCAGAGGGTCAGCACTGAGGGAGTGCCGCACTGTCAGAGGGTCGGTGCTGAGGGAGTGCCGCACTGTCAGAGGGTCAGCTCTGAGGGAGTGCCGCACTATCGGAGAGTCAGTGCTGAGGGAGTGTCGCACAGTCGGAGGGTCCATGCTGTCAGAGAAGCCTCAGTTTAATACTCTGATCATTGTGTTTGGAATGTGAAGTTATCATGTGGCTGTGGCTTTCGACTGTTACAAGAACACAAGACTTTGTGATTCAGTGAGAGTATTGCCCATTGATTCTGATACTGCTATCTGTGAGCGAGTGAGGTCAGTCAGAGTGCTTTTTGTGTAGATTAGACACTGGGTTAAAGAGTTCAGGGTCTGGATGGTTAGTTTTGTTGCCAGTGATGTTGAACTCTCGGTAAAGTCTGAAGTGTGTGGAGTACTGCAGCTACCTGGTGGGGCTTTGAGTTCAGACAGCAGCTCCTCAGTGATTTTATTTAAACTTCTCAAAGAGAAATGGAAAACTGTTCTGCAGTGAGTGATCTGTAGATTTGCTTGTTTCCATAATTGACTGTGCAATGTTTTCTGCTCTCTCTCTCTCTCTCTTTCTCTCTCTATCTGGTTGGTAAGGTGACAAGTGTTTTCTTTCATGTTTCATTTTTTCAATGGTCTGTTTGGGAATTTAGAACAGTGGGAATGGAGGTTGGGGCAGTTGAACGTTCCTCCTGCAGTGTGTGGGGGGTAAGGGTCACCACTAGTCTCTCTGCTGACTGCATCTGTGGGAAGTGAACCCAACTCCAGCTCCTCGGAAACCGTTTTGGGGAACTGGAGCTGGATGAACTTCGGATCATTCGGGAGGCAGAGGGGGTTACTGAGAGGAGTTACAGGGAGGTAGTCACACCTCAGGTACATGAAGAAGGTAGATGGGTTACCGTCAGTGGACGGAAAGGGAACTGGCAGGCAGTGCAGGGATCCCCTGTGGCCGTCCCCCTCAACAACAAGTATACTGTTTTGGGTTTTGTTTGGGGGGGGCGGGTGCGGGGGGAGCAGAGGGAGGGAAACTTACCAAGACTAAGTAGTGGGGCACAGGTCTCTGGCACAGAGTCTGTCCCTGTTGCTCAGAGGGGAAGGGCGAAGAGGAGCAGAGCATTAGTCATTGGGGACTCCACAGTTAGGAGTAAAACTCTTGGCAGTGTAGATGAACAGGGAGATCTGTGTCCAGGTGCATAAATCCCTGAATGTTGCCACCCAGGTTGATGGAGTTGTTAAGGCATACAGTGCGTTAGCCTTTATTGGTAGGGGGATTGTGTTCCGGAGCCATGAGGTCATGCTTCAGCTGTACAAGACACTGGTGCGGCCGCACCTGGAGTATTGCGGACAGTTCTGATCACCGCATTATAGGAAGGATGTGGAAGCTTTGGGAAGGGTTCAGAGGAGATTTACCAGGATGTTGCCTGGTATGGAGGGAAGGCCTTACGAGGAAAGGCTGAGGGAACTGAGGCTGTTTTTGATGGAGAGAAGATGGTTGAGAGTTGACTTAGTTCAGACATAAGATAATCAGAGGGTGAGATAGGGTGGACAGGGAGAGCCTTTTTCCTCTGATGGTGACGGCGAACACGAGGGGACATAGCTTTAAATTGAGGGGTGATAGATATAGGACAGATGTCAGAGGTAGTTTCTTCACTCAGAGGGTAGTCATGGAGTAGAACGGCCTGTCTGCAACAGTAGTAGACTCACCAATGTTAACGGCACTTAAATGGGCATTGGATATGCATATGGATAATAGTGGAACGGTGTCGGTTAGATGGACATCAGATTAATTTCACAGGTCGGTGCAATGTAGAGAACCAAAGGGTCTGTACTGCGCTGTAATGTTCTCTGTTCTATCTCTCTTTCACGCTCTCTGTCTCGCATTTTCTGTCTCGCTCTCTCTCTGTGTCTCTCCCCCTCTCTTCCGTGTCTCCGTCACTGTCTCTGTCACTCTCACTCCTTCACTCCCTCCCGTCCCCCCCCCTCGTCTCCCCCCCT
>NC_057719.1:601513-602789 GCF_004010195.1 Chiloscyllium plagiosum | reverse complement strand
TCCCCCCCTCTTCCAGACATTAATGTACTGGTGTGTGATCAGCAGGAGCTGGAGCTGGAGCTGGCCCAACACAAGCACCTGACGGAGTATATAGCGCTGCACGTTGACAGGATGTACCAGCAGGTACACAACTGCATGGAGCCGGATGTACACCAGTCCACCTCCAGGTAATCCACAAAGCAACATGGTTTCACTCTGCGAGGCAACTCTCCCAGTCAGAGACACCCATCTCTCAATTGCTCTGGGATTGGCCTCCTATTCTGAGGGGTGCTTGTTCTCATGGGAAGAGGCTGTCATCGTTCAGTTGGACAGCTGGAAGCCCCTTCCCCAGTGCACCACCGTGCCTCACCTCTGTGAGCGGGTGCTGGCCTGGCCCTTCACTCTCCAAAACATGCCAGACCAGGGCAGTGGGTTCCTGGAAAGTCTCCCTTCCCGCACTTTAATCATGTGACATGTCTTTGGCAAAGGAAACATTATTGGAGGTAAATACTGGAGCCAGATCAGGCCAAAAACCACCAGGAACAGACCAAAATCTGGCCCATCGGAACAGGAAGAGGCCATTCAGTCCTTTACTCTGATACACAGGAACAGAAAACCATTCAGTCCCATTGCTTCAGCCTGTAACAGAGGAACAGGAGGAGAGCATATGGCCCCTTTCGCAAGCCTCTTACACCAAATCAGGATGAGGCCATTCATCCCACCGCTCGAGCCTGTTATATAGGAACAGGATGAGGCCATTCATTTCTGTGTGTTTTTCATACAGAAGCAGAGAGAGGTCTGGTGGTGTCCCCAGTGCCTGTTGCATTAGGAGCAGAAGATAGCTATTCAGCCATTCTGTGCATCACTGCTAACCTGTTTCCAATCTCCACTTACCCACTGAGAGTTCATAACGTTTCATACCTTACCCGAAGAAAAACATATTAATCTTGGTTTGGCAAGTTTCTATTGAACCTCTATCCTTGGTGTAAGCCCTAAAAGGACCCCCCAAAAGCACCCTGAACAACCAGGCTCCAGGTTGGAGAGCCCTTGTGTTGACCTCTAGTGATTGTAATCAGGTCATCCAGGTAGGTGTGAGAACATGAGTTCCCTGATTGGGGCTATTATCCTGGCTGACAGATATAAACAGGAGAGTCAGGAGTTCTGTTCACTCATAGAGTATAGTGCTGGAAAAGCACAGCAGGTCAGGCAGCATCCGAGGAGCAGCAGAGTCAAGGTTTCGGGCATAAACTCTTCATCAGGAATGTGTGGGGGTGCCAAAGGGGGCTGAAAGATAAAT
>NC_057719.1:597592-601473 GCF_004010195.1 Chiloscyllium plagiosum | reverse complement strand
CAGGACTTGCATGTCCTTGGCAGAGTGGGAGGGGGAGTTGAAGTGGTCAGCCACAGGGCAGTCGTGTTGGTTGGTGCGGACATCCCAGAGATGTTCTCTGAAACGATCCCAAAGTTGGTGTCCTGTCTCCCCAGTGTAGAGCAAACTATATCAAGAGCAACGGACACAGTCGGTGAGGTGTGTGAAAGTACAAGTAAATCTCTGCTGGATGTGGAAAGGTCCTTTGTGGTTTGGATGGATGTGAGGGGGAATGTGTGGGTGCAGGTCTTACACCTTTTGCAGTGGCAGGGGAAGATGCTGGGAGTGGAGGAGGGTGGGTCGGTGGGGGAGGGACTTGGACCTAACGAGGGAGTTGTGTAGGGAATGATCTCTGTGGAATGCTGAGAGGGGTGGGAAGAGAAATATATCCCTGGTGGTGAGGTCTGACTGTCGGTGGTGGAAATGGTGGAGGATGATGCATTCCAATCTGGAGGTTGGTGGGGTGGAAGATGAGGACTGGGGAGGGGGGGGACCTTGTTCTGTCCTTGTTGCGGTTGGACGGGTGCAGTTCAAAGGTGGAAGTGGAGAAGATGTGCTGGAGGGCATTGTTGACCACGTGGGAGGGGAAATTACCGTCCTTGAAATTGGACAACATCTGGGATGTTCTGGAGTGGAATTGCTTCTCCTGTGCGCAGATGTGTTGATGCGGTGGAATTGGGAATAAGGGATAGCGTTTTTACAAGGTGGGGGTGGATTGGGAGGAGGTGTTGTCCCTTTTTCAGCATAGTGATTGTAATGAGGGTAACCAGGTGGAATCTGAGTTCTCTGATTGGGGCTGTTAATCTGGGAGAAAGGGAGGACTGCAGACGTTGGTGATCAGAGTCGAAAAGTGTGTTGCTGGAAAAGCACAGGCGCTCAGGCAGCATCCAAGGAGCAGGAGAGTCAATGTTTCAGGCATAAGCCCTCCGTCAGGAATGTGATCTCCTGCTGTTAATCTGGTCTAATCGGGGAGCCCTGGCTGACAGATATAAACAAGAGTTTCAGACATCCTGTTCACTCTGAGAGCTGGCTCTGAAGGAGCTGGATCAGCGTCAGGGACTCTCCACGTGGAAATAAAGGGGGATACCAGCCTTTGTGGAGTTATTTCCAACTCCAACTGCTGGAGAAAGTCATTTCTCTTGAAGGCTCTACCAATTTCTTTCATCATCATAAACATGTTGGTCTGGTCACCCATAATCATATCCTCATGCATTCCAGTAAATTTGCTTAATTCTCACTCTAAGACCAGTTGCCCAGAGTTGGTGCAGTTACTTCTGATGCGGTCGGACCCAAATCTTGGAAACCTGAAAAGTCACTTCCTCGCCTCTGTATTCCAGTTCTTTTGTGACAGAGTGTGGGTGCGAGAGTTCCTGTGTATGGGGAAACTCTTGTGGTTGTCCCCTGCCAGTGAGTTGCAGAAATTGAGAACAAACAGCAAAAAATAAATTTAATTCAAAGACATTTGGGCAGATGTTGCTGTTTTATCTGCAGATGTGTCTGATCCCGAGGCAGTTAAGCCCTGACCTGGAGTACACTGTGTTTATGTTCCTGTTGCACATGGCCCTGATTTCTGCTCCGCTTGGGTGGAAAGAGAGCTGAAAGATGGGGAGGGGTTATATTGCAGAGTTGGGGTACAACTGTGCAGTGATAGAGACAAAGCTCAGAATCGAAACCTGCATAGAATGAACTGGGGAAGCTGCGATAATCTGGAATAAATTTGCTGTCTCTTTATTTGCAAGAGCACAGTCTGTAATGGTTCAGTGCACAGGGGCCTCTCACAGCAGTGTTTTAACTGACCTCTGTGTCCCTGGGCTGGAGAGATGTGGTGCTGTCTGGGAATTCTTTAGCATGTGTCTCCAGACAATGCATGAAGCATTATTGCAATGCCCTCAAGCACTCACTAGCTAGGATCCTGGGCGAAGGATGAGGTGTTGTGCAGCAGAAAGTATTTAAGAACAGAATCCAAAGCTGGGTGCTTAATCTAACTCCTGCCTCCCCAAAGCCTGTCCACCATCTACAAGGCACAAGTCAGGAGTGTGATGGAATCCTCCCCACTTGCCCTGGATGGGGGCAGCTCCAACAACACTCAAGAAGCTCGACACCATCCAGGACAAAGCAGCCGCTTGATTGGCCCCACATCCACAAACACCCATTCTCTCCATCACCGACGCTCAGTAGCAGCAGTGTGTACCATCTACAAGATGCACTGCAGAAACTCACCAAAGACCCTCAGACAGCACCTTCCAAACCCATGGCCACTTCCATCTAGAAGGACAAGGGCAGCAGATACATGGGAACACCAGCCCCTGTAAGCTCCCCTCTGAGCCCCTCACCATCCTGACTTGGAAATACATCGCCATTCCTTCAGTATCACTGGTCAAAATCCTGGAATTCCCTCCTTAAGGGCATTGTGGGTCAACCTACAGCACAGGGATTATAGCAGTTCAGGAAGGCAGCTCACCCCCACCTTCTCAATGGGCAACTAGGGATGGGCAGTAAATACGGGCCCAGCCAGGAACACCCACATCCTGTGAAAGAGTTTTTTAAAGAAAATGTACTGCTGCCAGAGCGGTGTGTTAGAAGGAGCAATGTGATTGGGATTCCTAGCTCTATGTGGGCCATCATACACTTTGAGGATTCATTGAACCTGTGGGAAGGGTCCAAAGATTCACATGAATCCGTCACGTTTGGCCCCCAATGCCCTTAGCCAAGGTGCTGGACTTTGTTAACTCCATGACTCTCCGTTGAATTTGCTGGAGATCTATTCCCTAGAAAAGGCAGACTGAGATGGGATTGAGTTTAAGAGCCGCGAGGTTATGCTGCAGCTCTATAAAGCCCTGGTTAGACCACACTAGGGATATTGTGTTCAGCTCTGTTTGCATCATTTTCGGAAGGATGTGGAAGCTTTAGAGAGGGTGCAGAGGAGATTTACCAGGAATCTGCCTGGACTGGAGGGCATATCTTATGAAGCAAGGTTGAGGGAGCGAGGGCTTTTCTCATTGGAGCGAAGAAGGATGAGAGGTGACTTGATCGAGGTGTACAAGATGTTGGGAGGCAGAGATAGTGGATAGTCAGAGACTTTTTCCCAGGCCAGAAATGTCTATCACGGGGAGCATAATTTTAAGGTGATTGGTGGAAGGTTTAAGGGAGATGTCAGAGGGATGTTCTTTCCACCAAGAGTGGTGGGTGTGTGGAATGCGCTTCCAGCAGTGGGAGTAGAGTCAGATACATTAGGGACATTTAAGTAACTCTTGGATAGGCACTTGGATGATAGTACAATGTAGGGTGTATAGGTTAGTCTGATCTTCAAATAAGATAAAAGGGCCTGTACTATGCTGTATTGCTCTATATTCTATGGGGGGTGTCCTGATGGATCCTAAAATATTATAATATTTGTTAAGCCTTCCAAATTGATAGTTTTTTGAGGAAGTGACAAAGATGATTCCTCAGGGTAGGGCAATGACTGCTGCCTACGTGGACTTCATTAAAGCATTCCACAAGGTCCCTCATTATCGGCTGATTGAGAAGATTAAGTCACATGGGATCCATGGTGATTTGGTAAGTCGGATACAAAATTGGTTTGGCTGTAGAAGAGAGAGGGTAGTTGAGGAGGAGTATTTTTCTGACTGGAGGTCTACGACAAGTGGTGTTCCATAAGTGTCAGTGCTGGGACCTTTGTTGCACATAAATGATTTGGATAAAAATATAGATAGAGTAATGGAGATGTACAGCATGGAAACAGACCCTTCGGTCCAACCTGTCCATGCCAACCAGATATCCCAACCCAATCTAGTCCCACCTGCCAGCACCCAGCCCATATCCCTCCAAACCCTTCCTATTCATATACCCATCCAAATGCCTCT
>NC_057719.1:589529-596536 GCF_004010195.1 Chiloscyllium plagiosum | reverse complement strand
CTTTACTGCCCTTCTTAAACAGTGGCACCATGTTTGCCAACCTCCAGTCTTCCAGCACCTCACCTGTGACTAACGATGATACAAATATCTCAGCAAGAGGCCCAGCAATCACTTCTCTCGCTTACCACAGAGTTCTCGGGTACATCTTGGGGATTGATCCACCTTTACCCATTTCAAGACATCCAGCACTTCCTCCTCTGTAATATGGACATTTTGCAAGATGTCACCATCTATTTCCCTACAGTCTATATCTTCCATATCCTTTTCCACAGTAAATACTGACGCAAAATACTTATTTAGTATCTCCCCCATCTTTGGTCTGTTTAATAAGTTTGTACATGACATGAAAATTGATGGAGTTGTGGTTAATGAGGAAGCTTATCATAGGATACAGTAGAATGTAGATTAGTTGGAAAATTGGGTGGAGAAATGGCAGATGGGGTTTAATTCGGACAAGTGTGAGGTGATACATTTTGGGAGGTCAAATTCAAGAGGAAAGTATATTGTAAATGGCAGGACCCTTGGGAGCATTGATATACACAGGGATGATGGGGTCCAAGTCTCTCGCTCCCTGAAATTGGCAACAGAAGTGGATATAGTGGTGAAGAAGGCCAATGGCATGCTTGACTTCATTGGTTGGAGCATTGAGTGTAGAAGTTACAGTCTAAAACATTAGGCTACATTGAGAGGATGTGTGCACTCTATAGGAATGATATGGAGAGGGTGCAAAAGAGGTTTACCAGGATGTTGCCTGGATTAGAGTGTACAGGCCATTCTGGTAAAATATGTGTTTCATCAACGCAAATTGGCTATAACACAATTAACAAATTATGGACGCCATTTGGATAATGTGAACATTCTGCTGAACGATATTGTGATTTTATAAAGCACGGTTTTCCATAGCGGGTTTTCCATAGCGCGGTTTTCTATTGCGGTTTTCCGTGGCGCGGTTTTCTATTGTGATTTTCCACAGCGTGGTTTTCCATAGCACAGTTTTCTATAGTGGTTTTCTATAGTGGTTTTCTATAGTGGTTTTCTATTGCGGTTTTCTATTGCGGTTTTCCACAGCACGGTTTTCTATTGCGGTTTTCTATTGCGGTTTTCCACAGCACGGTTTTCCACAACACAGTTTTCTATAGTGGTTTTCTATTGCGGTTTTCCACAGCGCGGTTTTCTATTGCGGTTTTCCACAGCACAGTTTTCCATAGTGGTTTTCTTTATTGCGGTTTTCCACAGCACAGTTTTCCATAGTGGTTTTCTTTATTGCGGTTTTCCATAGCGCGGTTTTCTATTGCGGTTTTCCACAGCACAGTTTTCCATAGCGCCGTTTTCTATAGTGGTTTTCTTTATTGCGGTTTTCCATAGCGCGGTTTTCTATTGCAGTTTTCCGTGGCGCGGTTTTCCACAGCACGGTTTACTATTGCGGTTTTCCGTAGCGCGGTTTTCTATAGTGATTTTCTATTGCGGTTTTCCACAGCGCGGTTTTCCATACCACAGTTTTCTATAGTGGTTTTCTATTGCGGTTTTCCACAGCATGGTTTTCCATAGCGCGGTTTTCTATAGTGGTTTTCTTTATTGCGGTTTTCCATAGCGCGGTTTTCTATTGCGGTTTTCCGTGGCGCGGTTTTCCACAGCGTGGTTTTCTATTGCGGTTTTCCGTGGCGCGGTTTTCCATAGTGGTTTTCTATTGCGGTTTTCTATTGCGGTTTTCCACAGCGCGGTTTTCCATAGCACAGTTTTCTATAGTGGTTTTCTTTATTGCGGTTTTCCATAGCGTGGTTTTCTTTTTTGCGGTTTTCTGTGGCGCGGTTTTCTATAGTGATTTTCTTTATTGCGGTTTTCCGTAGCGTGGTTTTCTATAGTGATTTTCTTTATTGCGGTTTTCCATAGCGCGGTTTTCTATTGCGGTTTTCCATAGCGCAGTTTTCCATAGCACAGTTTTCTTTAGCGCGGTTTTCTATAGTGGTTTTCCGTAGCGCGGTTTTCTATAGTGGTTTTCCATAGCGCGGTTTTCTATTGCGGTTTTCCGTAGCGCGGTTTTCTATTGCGGTTTTCCGTAGCGCGGTTTTCTATCGTGCTTTTCTATTGCGGTTTTCCATAGCGCGGTTTTCCATAGCGCAATTTTCCATAGCGCGGTTTTCTATTGCGGTTTTCCGTAGCGCGGTTTTCTATTGCGGTTTTCCATAGCGCGGTTTTCCATAGCGCGGTTTTCCATAGCGCGGTTTTCTTTAGCGCGGTTTTCTATTGCGGTTTTCCATAGTGCGGTTTTCCATAGCACAGTTTTCTATAGCGCAGTTTTCCACAGCGCGGTTTTCTATTGCGGTTTTCCACAGCGCGATTTTCCATAGCGCGGTTTTCCATAGCACAGTTTTCTATAGCGCAGTTTTCCACAGCGCGGTTTTCTATTGCGGTTTTCCACAGCGCGGTTTTCCATAGCGCATTTTCTATAGCACAGTTTTCCACAGCGCGGTTTTCTATTGTGGTTTTCCAATGCAGTTTTCCACAGCGTGGTTTTCTATTGCGGTTTTCCGTAGCGCGGTTTTCTATAGTGATTTTCTATTGCGGTTTTCCATAGCGCGGTTTTCCATAGCGCGGTTTTCCATAGCACGGTTTTCCATAGCACAGTTTTCTTTAGCGCGGTTTTCTATTGCGGTTTTCCATAGCGCGGTTTTCCATAGCGCGGTTTTCCATAGCGCAGTTTTCTTTAGCGCGGTTTTCTATTGCGGTTTTCCATAGCGCGGTTTTCCATAGCGCAGTTTTCCACAGCGCGGTTTTCCACAGCGCGGTTTTCCACAGCGCGGTTTTCCATAGCGCGGTTTTCCATAGCGCGGTTTTCCATAGCACAGTTTTCTATAGCGCAGTTTTCCACAGCGCGGTTTTCTATTGCGGTTTTCCACAGCGCGGTTTTCCACAGCGCAGTTTTCTATAGCGCAGTTTTCCACAGCGCGGTTTTCTATTGCGGTTTTCCATAGCGCGGTTTTCCAATGCAGTTTTCCACAGCGTGGTTTTCTATTGCGGTTTTCCACAGCGCGGTTTTCTATTGCGGTTTTCCACAGCGTGGTTTTCCATAGCGCAGATTTCTATAGTGGTTTTCTATTGCGGTTTTCCATAGCGCGGTTTTCCAATGCAGTTTTCCACAGTGTGGTTTTCTATTGCGGTTTTCCACAGCGCAGTTTTCTATTGCGGTTTTCCATAGTGCGGTTTTCCACAGCGCGGTTTTCCAATGCAGTTTTCCACAGCGCGGTTTTCTGTTGCAGTTTTCCATAGCGCGGTTTTCTATTGCGGTTTTCCACAGCGCGGTTTTCTATTGCGGTTTTCCATAGCGCGGTTTACTGTAGCATGAGGCTGTAGAGGAACACAACAATCACACTATCGCAGAACATCCTGTATTAGCTACAGGGAGATGCTGGACAAACTTGGATTGCTTTAGCTGGAGTGTCGGAGGCTGAGGGCTGACCTGACAGAAGTGCACAAAATTATGAGGGACATGGATCGGGTGGATAATCGGAGTCTTTTTCCCAGGGTGAAAATATCCAAATTTAGCGGTCATAGGTTTAAGGAGAGAGGAGAGTTTAACTGAGATAAGGCTGTGAGTGCCTGGAATGTGCTTCCAAGGGAGGTGGTAGAAGCAGATAGTACAGCAATGTTGAGGTTAGATTAGATTCTCTCCAGTGTGGAAACAGGCCCTACGGCCCAACAAGTCCACACCGACCTGCCGAAGAGAAACCCACCCAAACCCATTCCCCTACCCTATATTTACCCCTGACTAATGCATCTATCACTACGGGCAATTTTAGCATGGCCAATTCACCTGACCTGCACATCTTTGGATTATGGGAGGGAACCAGAGCACCCAGAGGAAACCCACACAGACACAGGGAGAATGTGTAAACTCCACACAGACAGGCGGGAATCGAACCCAGGACCCTGGTGCTGAGAGACAGCCGTGCTAACCACTGAGCACCCGTAAAGGCAGTTAGACAGAGACATGAACAGGCAGGGAACAGAGGGAAATGGAACATGTGCAGGCAGTTAGCATTAGTTTAGAATGGCATCATGGTGGGCCAAAGGGCCTGTTCCAAGGCTGTACTGTTCTATGTTTTATGACAATAGAATTTGATACAAGATATTCCCATTTGTGCATGAGTCCTTAATCCGTGGGGTGGTCAGGTGGAAATCTCTTTCCCGAGAGAGTGATGTGAGTGTGGAATTCTGCACGCTGGATGGAGTGATTGTCACCAATCAAATACATTTAAAGCTGCAGAAACACAGGAGTTTGAAAAGGAAAAAGGATTGTGTTGAGGGAATGAGATGAAAATTCCAGCATGGACCATTGGGCTGAATAGCCTGTTTCTGTAATTTGAAATCAATGTGATTCTGTGTATGTGTGTACGAGTTCACTAACCGGGATAGAGCTGGGAGGGGGTTATGTTCGACGTTGCTGAACTAATTACCATGCTGCGGTTTACTGTCTCCAGGTGGCAGGGATGATGGGCAGGCTGCAGAGTTAGGAATTGCTTCTGGTTAACTGTGTCTGTCTGTCTGTGATACAGCTCCTCGAGGGATATCCTCCAGCTCACAGACACAATGGCAGCAGAACTGCAAGGGTTACCCGGCCATGACGATCAGGTGGCTGCAACCTGGCAACGCGTCCAACGAGAAACGGAGGGCCGCCTGAAGCTTCTAGAAGATTCTCTCGTGCAAGGCTTGGCATCACAGGTCAGTGCATCCCATCATCTCAAAGGAAAATCGAAAGTAATGACCTCTCCAATGTTGTAAGGCCCTGTGGGTAAGAATGCTTACAGAATACTGAGAGTGGACATGGAGAGTCCACAAGTCGGAGAGACTAGGACCCGAGGGCACAGCCACAGAGGCAATCCTTTGGAACTATGAAGAGGTGGAATTTCTTCGGCCAGAGAGTGGGGAATCTGTGAAACTCATTGGTGCAGAGAGCTGTGGAGGTCAAGTCATTGAATGTATTTAAGACAGAGATAGATAGGTTTTTGATTAGAAAATGGGTAAAAGGTTTTAGGAATAAGGCAGGAGAATGGGTTTGAGAAATATATCAGCCAGGAGTGAATGACAAATAATTATTGATGGACCGAATGGCCTAACCCTGTTCCTGTGATTCATGGTGTTCTGGTCGGACTGGGACGCTCTCTGATGATGTGAAATTGATGTGTTCACAAGTTTATCACGTTTCACCAGATATCCTAAATTGATCTAGTCCCATTTGCCAGCACCTGGCCCATATCCCTCTAAACACTTCCTATTCATGCACCTGTCCAGATGCCTTTTAAATGTTGTAATTGTACCAACTTCCACTGGCAGCTCATTCGATAAGTGTACCACTCTGTGAACAAGTTGCCCCTAGGTCCCTTTTAAATCTTTTCCCTGTCACCCTAAACCTATGCCCTCTAGTTATAGAGTCATAGACATGTACAGCATGGAAACAGACCCTTCAGTCCAACCCATCCATGCCGACCAGATATCCCAACCCAATCTAGTCCCACCTGCCAGCACCCGGCCCATATCCCTCCAAACCCTTCCTATTCATATACCCTTCCAAATGCCTCTTAAATGTTGCAATTGTACCAGCCTCCACCACATCCTCTGGCAGCTCATTCCATACACGTACCACCCTCCGCGTGAAAAAGTTGCCCCTTAGGTCTCTTTTATATCTTTCCCCTCTCACCCTAAACCTATGCCCTCTTGTTCTGGACTCCCCGATCCCAGGGAAAAGACTTTGCCTATTTATCCTATCCATGCCCCTCATAATTTTGTAAACCTATATAAGGTCACCCCTCAGCCTTCGACGCTCCACGGAAAACAGCCCCAGCCTGTTCAGCCTCTCCCTATAGCTCAAATCCTCCAACCTTGGCAACGTCCTTGTAAATCTTTTCTGAACCCTTTCAGGTTTCACAACATCCTTCCTATTGCAGAGAGACCAGAATTGTATGCAGTATTCCAAAAGTGGCCTAACTAATGTCTGGTACAGCAGCAATATGACCTCCCAACTTCTTTACTCAATGCACTGACTAGTAAAGGCGATTGTATCAAATGTTACCTTCACTATTCTATCTACCTGTGACTCCATTTCAAGGAACCTTCATGCCAAGGTCTCTTTGTTCAGTAACATCTCCCAGGACCTTACAGTTATGTGCACGTGATAGAGAAAGGTAGCACACAAATGTAGCAGGGAATCAGGAAGTTGAATGGAACATTGGCCTATATTTCAAGAGGTTGGAGATAAAAGTAGGGAAGTCTTACTGCAACTGGACAAGGGGCTGGGAGATCACATCAGGAGCACTGTGAGCAGTTTTGGTTCCTTTATTTAGGAAAAGATACCATTTCATTGGAAACAGTTCAGAGAAGGTTTACTCGGATGACCCCAGGTATGGAGGGATGTCTTATGAACAAAGGTTAAACTGGTTGACTCTCTACTTATTGAGATTTAGAAGAATGAGAGATGACCACTCTGAAATATTTAGGATTCTTAGGGTCAATGCAGAGAGGATGTTTCCCCTCATGAGAGAGTCTAGGACCAGAGGGCACTGTCTCAGAATAAAGGGCTGTGAATTTCAGACGGAGATGAGGAGGAATTTCTTCTCTCTGAGGGTTGAGAGTCCTTAGGATCTCCGTTGCACAGAGCACTGTGGAGGCAGAGTCCCAATGTATAGATAGATCAATTCTGAGACAGATTCTTGATCAACAGGAGAATCAATGGGGAGAGGTCAGGAAAATGGACGTGAGGAATGTTGTTCAGCTGTTGAATAGTCTACTCCTGTTCCTTGCAGCCTAATGGTTTTCACACTCCTACTCAGTCTTGTATCCCCGATCTCTGTAACTTCCTCCAGCCCCTATACTCCTCCCTATCTCTGTCACCGCCTCCAGCCCCTACACCCCTCCCTATCTCTGTCACTCCCTCCAGCCCTTACACCCCCTCCCTATCTCTGTAACCCCCTCCAGCCCCTACACCCCTTCCCTATCTCTGTCACACCCTCCAG
>NC_057719.1:581211-586741 GCF_004010195.1 Chiloscyllium plagiosum | reverse complement strand
TTCTATGTTCTATGTTCTATCTCGCTCTCTTGGTCTCTCTTTCTCAGTCTCTCTCTCTCTATTTCTCTCTCTCTCTATTTCTCTCTCTCTCTATTTCTCTCTCTCTCTATTTCTCTCTCTCTCTATTTCTCTCTCTCTCTATTTCTCTCTCTCTCTATTTCTCTCTCTCTCTATTTCTCTCTCTCTCTATTTCTCTCTCTCTCTATTTCTCTCTCTCTCTATTTCTCTCTCTCTCTATTTCTCTCTCTCTCTATTTCTCTCTCTCTCTATTTCTCTCTCTCTCTATTTCTCTCTCTCTCTATTTCTCTCTCTCTCTATTTCTCTCTCTATTTCTCTCTCTATTTCTCTCTCTCTCTCTTTTTCTCTCTCTCTCTTTCTGTGTCTCTGTCTCCAGCACTTTCTGTTTTTATTCCTAATATCTCCTTATGTGATTCAATGTTAATTCTTTATGGACAATTTGGAATGCAGTAAAGGCCATTTGGCCTGATTTGGTGTATGCTGCTGTTCCTGCTCAATGTGAACCTCCTCCTAACTGATGTCATCAGCATCTCCTTCCATTTCCCTTTCTCCCTCGTGTGTTTATGTAACTTCTCCTGAAGTACATTGACACCGTTCACTTCAACTGTTCCCTATAGTGCAGGTTTTACTCCGGTTCCACAATTGTGAAGAGCCTTGAGAACCTTCAGGATGTTAATGGCTCTACATAAATGCAAATAATTGTTGCTTATTTTCCAGCCAGCCCAGATTGCCGAGAGTTGACATCTTCTCTATCTGCCGCATGTGGTTTATGAGTTGCTGACTTCCATGTGTTAGCCAGGGGTCATCTTGGGTTGTGGTGGCACAGTGCCCAGTGAATGTGTGCTCACTGATCCAAAGCTGATGTTCACTTGGCACAGAATTGAAAGGCCAAAATACTGTGGATGCTGGAAGCCTGGAGTAAAACCGCAGCGCTCAGTACGGCAGACAGCATTCCTGGAGGGAGAGACTGAACCAACATTTAAGGCGTTTAAATAAAGGGAGCGAGACAGAAAGCAGGAAACGACAGGCTGTGAGCTTAATATTTGTCACAGGGACATTGTTAGAAGCTATTAGTAATGACATTGTAGCAGGATATTTCTAAAACTTCCAAGTAATCAGGTGTACTTAGATTTCAAGAAGGCACTTGGGAATTTGTCGTATCAAATATTTCTGCAGAAAGTAGGGGTTAAGGTGTAGGGGTATCAGACTCTTGGACTAACAGGAAGCAGAGAGTAGGATTGGGCTTTTACAGGTTGGCAAAGTGGGACCTCTACTGTTTACAATTTTGTATAAATGACTTGGATGAAGGAATTGAAGGAGGCACGGTGACTCAGTGGTTAGCACTGCAGCCTCACAGTACCAGGGACCCGGCTTCGATTCCAGCCTCGAGCGACTGTCTGTGTGGAGTTTGCACATTCTCCCCGTGTCTGCGTGGGTTTCCTCCCACAGCCTGAAGATGTGCAGATTCGGGTGGATTGGCCGTGGGAAATGTGGAGTTACAAGGAAAGGATAAGGGTGCTGCTTCTGGGCAACATGACATCCCAACTCAAGGTGTATGTGGATGAAACGCGCTGGTTTGCAGGAGAAGTTGCCTTGTCCTCCGCAGCTGAGAACCTGGTTTCCCAGATCACGCTGACAGCTTCTGCTACTTGCTTTCCTACTGGCTGATCATTCCTGCAGTCAGTCTTTGAGTGACTGGGTACAGTCATCCCAAGAGGGACTGTGTTGGATTTGTCATGAGAGTACGTTATTATTTATAGGGGTTTCCTGTAACTGTGTAAGGTGTTATCAAAAAGTGGTCTCTAAGTTTGTTACTATTCTCAGGAAGGCTCTGAGCCAATGGTTACCAAGAGTCCCTATAGTCCAGAAAGAGAGCATTTGGCCCATCAAGTTTGCACTGACACCACAAAGACCCAGCCCCCTACTTATCCCTGTAACTCCACACTTCCCTTGGCTAATGTATCCTAACCTGCACACCTTTGGAATGTGGGAGGAAACCCACGCAGACACGGGAGAGAATGTGCAAACTCCACCCAAGGCGGGAATCGAACCTGGGTCCCTGGCGCTGTGAGGCAGCAGTGCTAACCACTGAGCCACCATGCTGCCCTAAGTCAGATCACTCCAACATTTCATGTGATCAGTCTCATGCTGGTGTTTTTAGGATCTTGCTGAGTGAGTTATAACATTATAACAGGGACCACACTTGAAAAACACTTCAGGAAGGTCCCTAAACATCATGGCAGCCCAGTTCTCTGTTCTTTGAAGAGTATGTCATTTTTTGCCTTTTCAGGTGTCGCTCACAGCTGGGAGTGTACGCAATGTCCGTGGAGTCTCGTCACCGGCACCATCACCGGCAGCTGCAGAGGAGCTGAGTGTGTGGGTAACTCAGCTTGGTCTGCTGGCCCAGGAGGCAACTGCTGTCCCCACACAGGGGCAGGTGGGTCATACAGTCACTGTACACAGAGGGGAGGCAGTGAAGATAGAACATTCAACCTGGCCTCGCAGCTAGGCTTCTCCATTCATGCTAACATCATTGTAAATCTTCTCTGTACCTTCACCAGTGTGATCATATCTTTCCAGTAATGTTGGCACCAGACCTGGCTATGTTTATCGACAATGCATGGCAACTTTACTCTGTATCTAACCCCTCACTGTCTCTGTCCCTGGGAGTGTTTGATGGGGGACAGTGCATGGAAACTTTACTCTGTATCTAACCCCATGCTGTCCCTGTCCCGGGAGTGTTTGATGGGGACAGAGTAGAGGAAGCTTTACTCAGTATCTAACCCTGTGCTGACCCTGTCCTGGGAGTGTTTGATGGGGGACAGTGTAGAGGGAGCTTTACTCTGTATCTAATCCCGTGCAGTCCCTGTCCTGGGAGTGTTTGATGGGGGACAGTGTAGAGGAAGCTTTACTCAGTATCTAACCCCGTGCAGTCCCTGTCCCCGGGAGTGTTTGATGGGGACAGTGTAGAGAGAGCTTTACTCAGTATCTAACCCCATGCTGTCCCTGTCCCTGGGAGTGTTTGATGGGGACAGAGTAGAGGGAGCTTTACTCAGTATCTAACCCCGTGCTGTTTCTGTCCTGGGAGGATTTGATGGGGGACAGTGTAGAGGGAGCTTTACTCTGTATCTAACCTTGTGCTGTTTCTGTCCTGGGAGGATTTGATGGGGGACAGTGTAGAGGGAGCTTTACTCTGTATCTAATCCCATACTGTCTCTGAGCTGGCAGTGTTTGATGGGGACCATGTTGAGGGAACTTTACAACGCAGTTAGATACAGACGAACAATTTGTCCTGAAAGGTGTGCATTGTGAGCACTATGCGCCTTTTTAATGGGTCCTTTACTATCTTTTACATTGCTCAGGGTGAGTGTGTAACATTGGAGAGGCGTTTGCAGGATACCACGCTCTGGATCAGCCAGTGGTTAGATGCTGCAGAGGAAAGAATTTACTCCTCCAGCCCGATACCTGTTGAAGAAGCAGAACAGCAGCTGGAATATCACCAGGTACTGGCCCAGGCCGCGTGAAGTTCATTGTAACACCGGAATCTAATCCGAAAGTTTGAGGACATTTTTAGAATAACGGATACCATGAGTGCAAACTGCAATCTTACCAAGAGCTATATATATATATAATATGTATGTATGCAAAAGCAGATTCCTGGTGTCACAACATACCTGGGTAGAGGGTGTTGACAATTGGGCTCCATGACTTGTCACGCAGTGTATAAATGTATAAAATTCCAATGAGACCATTCAAAATATCCAATTTACTGACTGACTGTTCCTCAAGGCAAGACCAATCCTCACCAGCTTTCTTCAGTAACTCTAAAATAACTTTTTATTGTAATGCTCAGCTTTAACAAGAGGTGTTCTCGTTTATCCAGCTTAATTCCCACCCCTTCAAAACCCCACAGACACGCCGTCCAACACATGCACTGAGTAGAGAAAGAATAAAGACAGGGTTAACAAAGTTCCAGAGATACAGCCCAGGCCACAAAGTGAAAAGGCCACTTTCCCTCTCAGTCCTTTCGATTTTTGTAACTGTGAAGTGCTGTTCTCTCGACTTGGACAGTCACCCTTCGATTCAGTGGTTAGTCAGGGGCAATTGGATCTATTCATTTGTGAATTCTATCTTTTAAGCTTTCTTGGTTTTTGTCTTTTTCCCCAAACAGAGAAACACTGTCTGTCTTCTCACAGTTCTTTCTAAAGTTCAACCAATCAAAGGGCTGATGTCAGGCGATGCGTGACAGTGTGGCACTCCCTCAGCACTGACCCTCTGACGGTGCGGCGCTCCCTCTACCCTGCAGTTTAAATATCAGTTCAGATTATGTGATGTTGATGGTCTAAGGTTTGAACTCTTGACTCTCTGCCTCAGGAATAAGGCTGCTACAACATCAAACAATGTCTGAGAGCCACGTGGACTGGGCACCATTGACAGGGGAATCCAGCTGGATCTTGTTTTTGATATGATTTATTGTCACATGTACCTGGGTTCTGTTTCTTGTGCAGTACAGGCAGCTCATACCATACAAAGTGCGTAGAACAGAGCGAGGAATATACTGTTATGGCGGGAGAGAAGGTGCACAGAGCGAGATTTAAGAGTCCATTTAGAAGCCAAGTAACAGTGGGGATGAAGCTGTTCTTGACTGTGAATGGTGACTGTATTCAGTCCTGAAGCTGAGAGGGTTTATCTGTCGCTGATTGTGTGTTCCAGCTGCTGGCTGCTACCCTGGAGAGAGTTCACCATGAGCTGAGTGAGCAGTGCTCTGTACTGGAGCAGCCACACCAAGCTGGGGAACAGATTAGTGCCCCGGCCCTGCAGTGTCTGGCCACTTTACAGAGAAGGCTGAAGCTGTTGCAGGCTGCACACTCCACAGTGAGCCAGTCACTGACCGACAGGATGAGACACATCACTCTGTATCAGGTAAGGCTCAGTCTGCAGTACCCTCATCCCTTTCCGTTGTGATACGCTTGCTTCAGTTCTGACAGAGTCCTGTACTTTGGCCTTTTTCCCCTTTTAGTCAGGCATTCCCCACTAAACAATCCAATATCTCTTACTGTTTTTAAAAGTTCATGAGTTATTTTAAGTAAAGCAGATGATGATTAAGGCACTGTGAGGGAGCTGAATTAACATCAGTAGACATACAGGCAGTAACACAGGGAGAGGGGTTACTGAGTGACAGTGAACATAGAAAGGTACAGCACAGAACAGGCCCTTCGGCCCACGATGTTGTGCTGCGATTTAATCCTAATGTCAAATATAATAACTTAACCCACACACCCCTCAACTCACTGCTATCCATGTGCATGTCCAGCAGTCGCTTAAATATCCCCAATGACTCTGCTTCCACCACCACAGCTGGCAACACATTCCATGCATTCACAACTCTCAGTGTAAAGAACCTACCTCTGTCTCCTTTATACCTTCCTCCTAATATCTTCAAACAATGACTTCTCGTACCAGTCACTCCTGCCCTGGGGAAAAGTCTCTGGCTATTGACTCTATCTATTCC
>NC_057719.1:579752-581162 GCF_004010195.1 Chiloscyllium plagiosum | reverse complement strand
GGTGGCAACTTTGAGGGATCTATGTACTTGCACACCCAGATCCCTCTGTTTCTCCACACTGCCAAGAATCCTGTCTTTAATCCTATATTCAGCATTCGAGTTTGACCTTCCAAAATGCATCAGTTCACATTTATCCAGGTTGAACTCCACCTGCCATTTCTCAGCTCACCTCTGCATCCTGTCTATGTCACGCTGCAGCCTGCAATAGCCCTCAATACTATCAACACCACCTCCAACCTTAGTATCATCGGCAAATTTACTAACCCACCCCTCAACCTCCTCATCCAAGTCATTTATAAAAACTACAAAGAGCAGAGGCCCAAGTACAGAGCCCTGCGAAACCCCACTCAACACTGTCCTCCAGGCAGAATACTTTCCATCTACAACCACTCTCTGCCTTCTGTCAGCCAGCCAATTCTGAATCCAGATAGCCAAATCTCCCTGTATCCCATACCTCCTGATTTTATGAATGAGCCTGCCTTGGGGAACCCTCTCAAATGCCTTGCTGAAATCCATAAACACCACATCCACTGCTCGACCGTCGTTGACATGTCTTGACACCTCCTCAAAGAACTCAATAAGATTTGTGAGACATGACCTGCCCCTCACAAAGCCATGCTGACTGCCTTTAATCACGACATGCTTTGCCAAATCGTCATAAATCTTATCCCTCAGAATTCTTTCCAAAACTTTGCTGACCACAGACGTAAGACTGACTGGGTCTGTAATTGCCAGTGATTTCCCTATTACCCTTCTTGAAAAGAGGAACAACATTCGCCTCCTTCCAATCCTCCGATACGACTCCCATGGAGAGCGAGGAGGCAAATATCCTTGCAAACGGCTTAACAACCTCCTTTCTCACTTCCTGGAGCTGCTTAGGATAAATCTGGTCCAGCCCAGGGACTTATCAATTTTAATGTTTGGCAAAGTTTCCAGCACATCAACTTCATCAATCTTGATCTGGTCAAGCCTGTATCCCAGCTCCTCCAAGTTCTCATTCACAACAAAGTCCCTTTCCTTGGTGAAAACCGAAGCAAAAAACTCATTCAGGGCTTCCCCTATCTGCTCAGACTCCATGCACAGGTTCTTTACGTTACCCCTGACCGGCCTACCTTCTCCCTGATCGTTCTCTAATTCCTCACGTATGAGTAAAATGCCTTAGGGTTCTCCCTAATCCTTATTGCCAAGCCTTTTTCGTGGCCCCTCCTGGCTCTCCTCAGTCCATTTCTGAGCTCCTTTCTAGCTTGCCTGTAATCCTCTAAAGCTGTGCTAGATCCTTGCTCCCTCCACTTTACGTAAGCTGCCTTCTTCCTTTTCATGAGATGTTCCTCGTCAGTAACATCAGTAGAGATACAGTCAGTAACACAGGGTGCTGGGGGTGGGGGGGGAGGGAGAGGGGTTAATGGGTGA
>NC_057719.1:565852-577539 GCF_004010195.1 Chiloscyllium plagiosum | reverse complement strand
CTGGGAGGGGAGAGGGGTTACTGAGTGACAGTGTGAGGGAGCTGGATTAACATCAGTAGTGATACAGTCAGTAACACAGGGCTCTGGGAGGGGAGAGGGGTTACTGAGTGACAGTGTGAAGGAGCTGGATTAACATCAGTAGAGATACAGTCAGTAACACAGGGTGCTGGGAGGGGAGAGGGGTTACTGAGTGACAGTGTGAAGGAGCTGGATTAACATCAGTAGAGATACAGTCAGTAACACAGAGCACTGGAGGGGGGAGAGGGATTACTGAGTGACGGTGTGAGGGAGCTGGATTAACATCAGTAGAGATACAGTCAGTAACACAGGGTGCTGGGGGGGGAGAGGGGTTACTGAGTGACAGTGTGAGGGAATTGGATTAACATCAGTAGAGAGTAACACGGCTCTCGGGAGGGAGAGAAGGGTTAGTGAGTGACACTGCGAGGAAGTGTTATGGAACATTCCAGACCCCCTCAAAATATTTTAAGAAGGTAGCCTGGACCTGAACTTTTCTTATTTTAAAGGCAAATGTGAGGTGTTGTGTTCCAGATGCAATGTGACTGGTCAAACTACTCAATGTTAAGCAAAAGACAATGTATTTGAACACTGTAGTTAAAACAGAAACAAAAGAAAGATGAATTTAGAATAATCTAACTATTGGAAAACCTAACTGAATGATAGATACAGTGCCGATTACTAATTATCTGTTCCAGTTTAGTAACATCCCAGAAACACACCCTGTGCAAAAAGGCAAATCCTGACGCAGATTCTCACATACAGCTCTCCAATTCAGAAGGAAGCAAGATCGAAAGGGATTTCAGAGAATGTAGCAGCTAGCAATCATTCATTGAAGCCCTCAAACTTTCTGAGACCCAAACAGTTCTGGCTGCTACAGCTCAAAGCAAACACTAGAAAGCCTGATCTGTGTGAACTGGCCATTCCCCTTCACATTGTTACAACTGTTTTACACAAAGACCTAAAGGCCTCCTGAGTTATTTACTTAGGCCGTTGCGTTAGTCAGTTCGGCACCTCTGACTTTACAACCTCTCTTCAAAAAACACCCAGGACAAAATAACTTTTTTAAAATGGCAGGATGGTGACAGGGAGCGGGATTAGCATTAGGGAATTCTGTATCATTAGTCTGGCGGGCTGGGCAGTAAGTGTATTAAGACTGGGATTGGGCAGAGTTTGATGGAATGGTTTGCCTGGCCTGGTGTTTATGGCTTGTATTAACTGTGCAGGAGAGGCTGAGGCAGTTCGAGGCTGTCTTGTTGGAGAGAAGGATGGATATTCGGAACAGATTGGTGGAATCTGCAGCTCAGAGTGCGAGTGATCAACTTCAGGTAACACGCCCAACAATCACTTACCAACAACATCTTCAATATGACGCTCTGAACAATCCATACCAGTATGATTATTTTTAAATTTTTTTTATATAGGATGGCCGAAGATTGCATAAGCTGCTATAGAAATGCAAATCTATCTCTGTGTGAACAGAAACACGTTTCAACTAAACATTGGGAATGGCATAATCATTCACTTTAACACAAACTCTGTGTCCTAGTCACTGACTCCATCCCTCTGTCCGTCCATAGAGAAGGATCTCCAGTTGCTGTCCTTGACCACTTATCCAAACACCACCTTCCACCTCAGTAATCCTACCTCCACTCCTGCAGCAGCTGTCCTGAGTCTGAGATCCTCATTCGCGCCTTTATTAAACTCTGGACATGAGTGGCAGCCTCACTTCCATTCTCCATAAATTTAACCTCAGTGCCCGGAATCAATCAGAAGCCAGTTCTGTTACTGTCCCGCTGTGCACACTGACCCACGGTTCCATCGCCTTACTCCACATTCTCTCCATCATCTCCTCAAACACTACAGATATATCTGTGCTCCACCAGTTCTGCTGTCCTGAGCAGCCTTGCTTTTAATCACTTCACCACCGGCGGCTGTGACATGGGCCCTCAGCTCTGCAACTCCCTCTCAAACCTTTCTATCCCGGTTCCTTCTATAGGACAGTTCCGAAAGCCCTTGTGTGCAGGTGCTGCTGGGTGTGTGTGCACCCCTGTCCCTAATTTAGTTCAGGCTACAAATTCAGTTCCAGTAAGATTTGTAAGTGAGTTATCCTGGTGAGGGGTGAGGTGTTTGTATTATTGTGGTTGAGTGTGTGGTGCTGGAAAAGCACAGCCGGTCAGGCAGTATCTGAGGAGCAGGAGAATCGATGTTTCAGGCATAAGCCCTTCATCAGGAATTCATCAGTGTGTGTTATAGTACCAGTTTTGGTCTGATTCTCTGCTTGGTGCTATCATTGCAGGTGATTGAGAAGGTGGAGGGTGATCTGGAGCCCATTGATGCTGAGTTACTGGCTGTGATTACAGAAGGACAACAATATGACCTGGAGACCACAGCAACTGAGGACCTCTGCAAGCTGGAGGTACGAGCAGTTCCTCAAGCTCCATTTTCACCCACTCAACACCTGCTTCCGCCCCCGGAATATTGCCTAACACTGTCCCTCGTCCCCTGCCATTTCCATTAGCTTAGGATCTAATGAGATTAATGCTGGGCCAACCGTTGGGTTAACTGACAGGTATCCACAAACTGAATTAGGTTCAAAAAGACTTTCAGAGGTGTACAAGGGTTTTATTGTAAACCTGTAATTTACCATGAATGCCAGTTTCCACCTTCTGCACCCTCTCCTTGCCCAGACATTGCCTTCCATTGAGGATGAACCTAGTTCTCAATCAGCTGCAGAGCTTCCTAATTGACCGTTACAGGGACACATTTCTAACATTGACACTGACGAATGTCTCACCCAGAAGCTGACACCCCTGACAGAGCAGCACTCCTTCAGCCCTACATTGCAGTGAGCCAAGACCAAGGGGCTCATGTCTCTGAAGGGGCACTTGAGCCCACAATTATCCTGACTCAATTATCCTGAGTTGGCAGTGCCATCCACCGAGTCACAGCTAATGCTGTCGACCTGCACTGACCCCTCCCTCAGTATCTCCTCTGATTTTAAAATGCTCGGCGTTGTGTTCAAGTCCCTCCTCTCCATATCTCTGTACTCTCCTCCAGCCCAGAAACCTGTTATCTGACCTCTTCAGCATCCCAGTCTTAAACCTCCCCTCTGTTGATGGTCATATTTTCAGCTACCAATAGGCTCTGAGTTGTACAATTCCCTCTCCACCTTGCTGCTTTCCTTCCAGTTGCCTTGCCCAGTCTCCGGTGCTAATTTCCCCTCAGTGTCACACAGTCTGATCATTGTTTCTACAACCTGCCTCCTGATGTCGTTCCATGTGGGGAGAGGGCTTTATAAATGTAGGCTGTGTTTGTTCCTGGGGGAACTGACTCTAACGTTACCTGCTTTACAAGGACATCCTCAATGGGATTCGAGTGAGCCTGAGGGAGCAGTGGAGACAGGTCCAGCACACCACAGTGATGACGAGTCAGTATGAGAGGCTGCTGCAGGCTCTCCTGGGCCTGGTCAACAGTGAACAGGAGAAGCTTTCCCAGGGGACAAGACTGCTCGCCAAAAACATTGGTGATTTACGGAGCCAGCTACAGAGCCATAAGGTACTTGCTCTCCCTCACTCATGTCCTTTCTCAGTGTGCTGCTGCAATTCACCAGTTACAGACATGGCTAACTCGTACTGGGTGGGACTGCTGTTTGGTTGGCAGCAGACTAGCTGCTGAGCCAGGGGAATTAGAAACATCTACCGCCCCATTCTGGTAACATAGTGACGACATAGGGGTCAGTTTCAAAGTGGGGGGCGGTATTCTGAAAATGTTCCCAAGGGGTTGTTAAAGTCAGAATGTAAAGTGCACAAGGAGAGGGGGCGGTGCTGGACCTCGTTTTAGGGAATGAAGCCAAGGAGTGGCAGATGTGACAATGGCGGAGCATTTCTGTGATAGTGACCATAGTTCAATAAGATATAAACTAACTATAGAGGAACCTCGATTATCTGAAGGACATGGGTGGGGAGTATTTCATTCGGACAATTGAGTGCCGGATAACATAGTTAGCCAAGCAGCAGGACCCTGCGATCATGTTCGATAATCCAAACTTCGGTTAATTGAATGACAGATAATCGACGTTCCTCTGCATCGATCAGGAGAAAGGTGGCCTGGAGATAAAGGACCTGAATTAGGGGAAGGCCCGTTATAATAAGACAGGATCTGGCTAAAGTGGACTGGGAGCAGTTGCTCTGTATCCGAGCAAGTGGGAGACATTCAGAGGGGGAATAGTGAGAGTGCAGGGCCAACATATTCCAATAAAGAGGAAGTTTGGGACCGACAAGACCAGAGAACTCAGGATATCAAAGGACATACTGGATAGGATAAGTGGGAAAAGGTAAGTTTATCAGAGACACCAAAGGTTCAAAACAATGGAGATCCTACAGGAACACGGAGAGTACAGAGAGACTGCGAAAACAAGAAATTAGGAGGGTCAAAAGCAGACATGACAAAACTCCAATGGGTAACATCGAGGATGATTCAAAGACATTTATTAAGTATTTTAGGGGCAAGAGAACAACTGGGGAGAGAATATGCCCCATGAGGGACCCAGTGGCAATCTGTGTGTGGAGCTGGAGGAGTGAAGTTCTGACTGGAGCAGAGGTATGAAATGAGGAATTTGCATCTGTCTTCACAGTGGAGAAGGACAATGTAAGTGTAGAAATCAGGGAGAGGGACTGTCATATACTTGACTGAATTAATAAAGGGGAGGTATTATAGGGTTTAGCAGGTTTTGAAGTAAGTACATCCCAAGGTCATCGTGAGAGGAAAAGGAGGAGATTGCAGAGGTTCTGACATTAGTTTTCAAATCCTCTCTGGACACATAGGACTGGAGAACAGCTAATGTTGTTATTCAAGAGAGGTTGCAGGAACAAACCAGGAAACTGCAGACCTGTGAATCTAACACTTATGGTAGGGAAATTATTGTTAAAGAATAATGTTGAGGGTCAGAATTAATTTCCACTTGGACAGGCAAGGATTAATCAAGGAAACTCTGCATGGCTTTGCAATGACAAGATTATGTCCAATAAATCAAGGATGTGATTGGGTGTGTGGATGAGGGTAGTGCAGTTGATGTAGTCTCCATGGACTTCAGTAAGGTTTTTGGCAAGGTCTCACATGGCAGGCTGGAAGCTAAGAATCTATGGGATCCAGGGCATTTTGGCAAATTGAGTCGAAAATTGGCTTAGTGGCAGGAAGCAGAGAATGCTGCTTGAAGGGTGTATTTCTGACTGGAAGCCTGTGTCAAATTGTTTACTGCTGGATTCTTTGCTGTTTGTTGTGTACATTTAATGATCTGAACAGAAATGCAGAAGGTATGTTCAGTCAGTTTGAAGATGACATGAAAATTGGAATGGTAAATAGTGAGGAGGAAAGCCTTAGATTACAGGACTATATCGACAGGATATGATGGAGCTGTGTATTGCGTTTAGTTGGGTCGCAGCTGGAGTACTGTGTGCCATTCTGGTCCCACACTATAGGAAGAATGTGATTGCATTCGAGAGGGTGCAGAGGATATACACCAGGATGTTCCCTGGACAGGAGCTCTGGAGCCTTGAGTCTGGGTTCTTAGAGCAGAGAAAGCTGAAGAAAGAGCTGATTGAAGTGTACAAAGCCCAGAGGGACGCAGACAGGGTAGATAGGAAGTAACCTTTCTCCTTAGTAAGGTTTTAAAATAAAGAACAGGAGGTTTGGAAGGAATTTAAGGAAAACCTTTTTCACCCAGAGGGCCGTGGGTATCCAGAACTCTCAGCTTGAAAGGGTGGTAGAGGCAAGAATCCTTGACATGTAAGAAGTATTTCGATGACCATTTCAAAACACCATAAACAGACAAGGCTATGGGCAAATGCTGGAGATAGGGTTAGAATAGATGGGACAAAAAGTGAAATTGCCTGGAGAAACTCAGCAAGTCTGGCAGTATCTGTGGAGAGAGAAGCAGAGTTAACAGTTTGAGTCCAGTGTCCCTTATTCAGAACTGAACCTGAAACATTGACCCTGCTTTCTCTCCACAAATGCTGCCAGACCTGCTGAGTTTTTTCTAACAATTTCTGTTTTGGTTTCTGATTTCCAGTATCCACAGTTCTTTGTATTTTTATGTTTAGAATAGATATATATTTGATGGCTGACATGGTCACAATGGGCTGAAGGGCCTCTTTGCATGTTGTAGGAGCTCTATGATTCTCATTAACCCCTCTCCCTCCACTTAGCTGTTGAGCACTGAGGGTAATTACTGCAGCCCACCGCACCAGCCAGACCAATTCAAGTCCTGTCTGATCTACGCAGTTGTCATGGAAACCAATCTTTTATTCCAACCAAGCTTTGAAGGATTTGGTCTGTCTTTACGTGTGAGACACGTGTATGTGTCTCTGGGCCAGGAGGCCCAGGTTCAAGATTCCCCTGTTCCAGAGTTTGCAGTAACATCTCTGAACAGGTTGTTTAGAAAATATGAATATGTGAGAGTTGTACATTGTGAGAACTTGTATATACATGTGCGGCTGTGTACGTATGAGAACATGTGTGAATGTGTAAATAAGAATGTGTGAGAGAGCATATATATATGAGTGTGTTTGTGAGAGTGTTTGCCTGTGTCTATGCCAACAGGAAATAAATTATAATGCCAGCACGGAAACTCCAGAATGGAGCTGGTTCTAATCCTGGATGTTTACAAGGTGTTGGTCCTGGCTCTGGGCTTGCAGCAATGTGTGTTGCTTGTGAAAGAAAAAGAGGAAAGCTGCTTCTACTCCGGCTGGGATTTGGATATTTGGCAGGGTGAACAGAGAGATCAACTGAGGGCAGCTCGATAGCTTTCAATCCTGATGATCGCTGACATTATAATCCTGGAACTTTCCGATTTAACAGCACTCTATTCTGGCAGCCATACCCGAGGGTTTTTGAGACCTGCTAGAGAATGCCATAGAGTACAGAACATCTGCAATCTATAACTCTGTATTTTTTTACTATAGCAAGGATTCCATTCAAAATATCAAACACCCGCCCACAGTACATGGCTTGGATTGCTCAATGGTTGGACCCTTTCCCTGCCAGATGGAATTAAGACAGCTCCATGGTCTACCAGAGCTAGCCAATTGGAATTTTCACCATCTCTCATTAGATAATGCCCGAGAGAATTGGTCAAAATGAGTCTATCGCCTCCTACTGATATCATTGGGCAGTGACAGCTGGGATAGCAGTGAGAGTGCTATATCTGGACCCAGAGACAACCTCTTGATTCACTGTCCAAACATTTTTCATGGGAAATTGGAACAGGAGGAGGCCATTTGAACCATCACTCCTGCTTCACCATTCAATATGATTGTCAGCCCCTTCAGGAGAGGGAGGGAAACCCCGTACCCCAGTGAGAGTTAGCCCCTTCAGGAGAGGGAGGGAGACCCTGTACCCCAGTGAGAGTTAGCCCTTTCGGGAGAGGGAGGGGGACCCCGTACCCCAGTGAGAGTCAGCCCCTTCAGGAGAGGGAGGGAGACCCCGTACCCCAGTGAGAGTCAGCCCCTTCGGGAGAGGTAGGGAGACCCCGTACCCCAGTGAGGGTCAGCCCCTTCAGGAGAGGGAGGGAGACCCTGTACCCCAGTGAGAGTCAGTCCCTTCAGGAGAGGGGGTCAGAAAATGAATACACATTGTTCCTATGCTTTACCTTAGCTATCATTGGGTAAATAGTAAGTGTTGAGGCCAGTCGATTACTGTACAGATCCTGTCAGTGGATTCACAGAGTGAAACCAAGTATGTTGTGTTGTTGCTCAGTGCTGGCCTGTTTAATTCCAGTGACAATGGGATTGATTTGTTTCTCTGTTGGCCCAGCTTTTCTTCTCCAGGTTGGCGAATCATCTGGTTTTGGTGAAGCAGTTTTCTCAGAGTGTTCCAGAATTTATTGTCACTTGTAACCGGGATGTGTGGTTGGAGCTGGTTGAGGGGGTGTCGGCTCTGCAGGCCCGGGCTCTGGCTCATGGAATCCAAATGGAAACTGCTGTCCAGGTAGGAACGGTGGGGGTGTGGGGGGGAGATAGCGTCTCCTTCACTCTGGCTGAGCCATACTCACATGCCCAGGATGGTGACCAATGGGAACTACCTTTCTTAAGTTCGATCTTTGGAATCTGGAGATTTGGGAAATAATCCCAAGTGAGCATGCCCATCACTGTACCAACGGAGTGCTACACTGCCAGAGGTGCCATTTTTCAGATGACACATTAAACTAAGGCCCCATTTGGTTTCTCAGGTAGTTGCAACAGGACCTAGTTTGTAAGAGAGAATTAACTTGGCCAATATTATTAATATAACCAAAATAACGGACTGCCACTCCCCATCGGTGTCCTGGTATTGTTTGTGGGAGCTTGCTGTGTGTAAATTGGCCACCGTGTTTCCTATGTTATAATCTCAGTTGATGTTATTACTGGACAGGTCAGATCCCAGACTGAAATTTGGTTTGATCTGGTGTCGTTTAATGAGGTGGTCTCTCACTAAAACACATGTACGTAAAGCTGTATCTGTGGTTTTAATAGTCAACAGAACTTTATTATGGGAAAGAAAGGAAACTAAAATAGAACAAAATAAACTATTTATACATAACACAAATTGAAAGGTTTAGAAATTCATAGTCAAATGCAATATTCTATCGATCTATCCCAAAACCATTCCTTTACAAGACTCAAACCCCAGAGAGAATTCTGTTCCCTATCATGTCTACAGGTTTGACCTAACACTTGACAGTTGGATAGCCTCTTTATGTATTCGCACAACTGAGCTTAGACTTTTTCAGCTCCAAACATCCTTCAGGATTCTAACTAAACACTCTTTGTCTGAAACTTTTGAACGAGAAACCTTTTGCATTGAGGTCATCTATTTTCTAATCGTTCTGAATGATCTCGTTTCTATAGCAGGAACTGTTTCATACATCTTACTTTAACTAGGACTTGGAAAATTGTAACCAAACTATTCCCAAGTTGTGGGTGTTATTCTTAAACAACATAAAACCAATCCCTGATCCTTCTAAACTGCAAGCAGTGTAATGCCCTTCAACATTTACTCAATCTACTTGTTCAATTTTTCCAATGCAAACAAACTGTAAGAACTTTCTCATACTGACTTCAAAAACTGCATGCTTCCAACAATACTGACAAGTTCATTGTAAATCTGATACACAGACCTAAACCCACATGCCACAAATCCAAACCCTGGGATTTATTTTAATATCATTTATATAAATCAAATGCTTTACATCAGACCTACAATTGTGATTATACCTCACAGATTGCCTTCATTGGCTCTGAAATCCTTGAAATTATCCTGAGGCTGTGAAGCTTGCAATTCTTTCCTTTTGCTGTTTGTGAAGTTGGAGATTGGAGAAGTGTTCCCTCTCAGTGAGAATTGCTCTGTGTTTATTGCTCTGTTAACTGATTCCAGATGAAGAATTTCGGATGGAATTTTCTCCTTTTAATTGGCTCCTTTTCTCTTTGTTGATTGAAGGCCTGGGCAGAATTTGAGGTGGACCACTCCTCCCTGATGAAGGAGCTGGAGCTGTTGAAGTCTTCAGTCCCAACTGTTGGACTGGTGGAAGAGACAGAGGAGAGATTGTCCGAACGTGTCAGCACCTTACAGGTGAGACTTGTCCAGGTAGAGCCCGGTGTGATGTTGCCGACAGAGTGCGCTGCAATGTGGGAGGTACTAGATTTTACAGTTGGTGTGACGGTGCTGTAACATGCCCCAGATTGCCCGTGAATCTGTGATGTTTGAAACCTCCCATCAGTGTCACAGGAGGAGAAAACAAGTGCAGCATCTTCTGTACTGAGAGCTGTGCTGCAGGGCACTGCCTGAAGGTGTCCCTGTTGAGCAGGGAGTTAGGGCAAAGGGATGAGTTTGGAGATGCTTGCTAAATAGAGGTCTCTAATCCCCCAGCATTGTCCTGGAGGGAAACAGCAACATCCCAGACAGCAAGGACCTGGGTGGAATAATCACACGGAGCATTAAAAAAAGTATCCTCTCTAAAGAGGTGTTTGAATATCTAATTAGGTATACAACTGCTTAAGTGGGCAGTGGGGGAGGGGGTGGGAATCTAGAACATAGATAGAACAATACAGCACAGAACAGGCCCTTCGGCCCACGATGTTTGTCTGAAGTTAATAATCATCCAAATGAGTAGTGATCTTGGCCCTGATTGACATTTATTGAATTAACTCACAGGGCTGGGTATTGCTGGCTAGGCCAGCACTTAGTGCCCATCCCGAACTGTCCACAGGGCAGTGAGCAGTCAGCTGTGTTCACTTCTGGTCTCCTTCCTATCGGAAGGATGTTGTGAAACTTGAAAGGGTTCAGAAAAGATTTACAAGGATGTTGCCGGGGTTGGAGGATCTGAGCTTCAGGGAGAGGCTGAACAGGCTGGGCTGTTTTCCCTGGAGCGTCGGAGGCTGAGGGGTGACCTTATAGAGGTTTACAAAATTATGAGGGGCATGGATAGGATAAATAGACAAAGTCTGTTCCCTGGGGCCAGGGATTCCAGAACTAGAGGGCAAAGGGAGAGGGGAAAGAGATAAAAGAGACCTAAGGGGCAACTTTTTCACGCGGAGGGAAAACGTTTAAGGCGAGAGGGGAAAGATTAAAAGGGACCGAAGAAGCAACCTTTTAACACAGAGGGTGGTACGTGTATGGAATGAGCTGCTAGGGGAAGTGGTGGAGGCTGGTACAATTACAGCATTTAAAAGGCATCTGGATGGGTATATGAATAGGAAGGGTTTATTATCATAGAACAATACAGCACAGAACAGGCCCTTTGGCCCTCGATTTTGCGCTGACCTGTGAACTAATCTAAGCCCATCCCCTACACTATCCATCATCATCCATGTGCTTACCCAAGGATTGTTTAAATCTCCCTACTGTGGCTGAGTTAACTACATTGGCAGGTACGGCATTCCACGCCCTTACCACTCTCTGAGTAAAGAACCTGCCTCTGACATCTGTCTTAAATCTATCACCCCTCAATTTATAGTTATGCCCCCTCGTACACACTGACGTCATCATCCGAGGAAAAAGACTCTCACTGTCTACCCTATCTAATCCTTTGATCATCTTGTATGTCTCTATCAAATCCCCTCTTAGCCTTCTTCACTCAAATGAGAACAGACCCGCATCCCTCAGTCTTTCCTCATAAGACCTTTGCTTCAGACCAGGCAACATCCTGAACAAAGAAAATTTACAGCCCAGGAACAGGCCCTTCGGCCCTCCAAGCCTGAGCCGATCCAAATCCACTGTCTAAATCTGTCGGTCAATTCCTAAGCATCTGTATCCCTCTGCTCCCCACCTACTCATGCATCTGTCCAGACGCACCTTAAATGAATCTACTGTGCCTGCCTCTACCACCTCTGCTGGCAACGTGTTCCAGACACCCACCACCCTCTGTGTGAAGTACTTGCCGCGTGTATCCCCCTTAAACTTTCCACCTCTCACTTTAAATGCATGAGCTCTGGTTATTGAACCCCTCACCATGGGAAAAAGCTTGTCTCGATCCACCCTGTCTATACCCTTCATGATTTTGTAAACCTCAATCAGGTCCCCTCTGAATCTCCTTTTTTCTAGTGAAAACAATCCTAACCTACTCAACCTCTCTTCATAGCTAGCACCTTCCATACCAGGCAACATCCTGGTAAACCTTCTCTGCACCCTCTCCAAAG
>NC_057719.1:560254-561401 GCF_004010195.1 Chiloscyllium plagiosum | reverse complement strand
CCCACTGCAACTTCTACCACCTGTCCTGGCTCGTTCCCCAGTACCAGGTCCAATATGGCCCCTTCCCTCATCGGACTATTGACATACTGCTCTAGAAAACTCTTCTGGACGCTTCGTACAAATTCTGCTCCATCCAGATCTCTGACGCTAAGTGTATCCCATTCAATGTTGGGAAAATTAAAATCTCCGATCACCACTACCCTATTGCCTCTACATCTATTCATAATCTGTTTACCTATTTGTTCTTCTACCTCAAGCTCACTGTTGGGAGGTCTGTAATACAGCTCCAACAATGTAACTGCACCCTTCTTATTTCTCAGCTCCACCCATAATGCCTCACTAACCAAGACCACCATAGATTCCCCCTTTAGCACAACCGTGATATCGTCCCTGACCAGCAATGCAACTCCAGCCCCTCTTTTACTTCCCTCCCTGTCCTGTCTGAAGCATCTATATCCTGGAACATTTAGTTGCCAATCATCATGCCCTTCCTTCAACCAAGTCTCTGTGATTACAATAACGCCATGCTCCCAGGCACCAATCCAAGCCCTAGGTTCATTTACCTTACACACTGTACTCCTTGCATTATAGTAGATGCACTTCAGGTGGGGGGGGTGGAGGTGGTGGCAAGTTGGGGTGAAGATGTGGAGGGTGGGGGTTAACGATGAGAGGCCAATGTTGAGAGCTGCGGGTATGTGTCCAAACTGCAAATGATTTGCCTTTTCGTCCTTGAGCACTGGAAATGAACATTGTTTTGTTAGTTTGATATTTTTTTCCTTGTTTTCTCGCTGAATGCTGTTGTTCCATGTGACAGGCGATCAGGAGCAGCCTCACTAGGACCCAGGCCCAAGTGGAACAGAGACTGAGCAGCGGGCACACTCTCCTGGGCATTGTGAGCTGCCCAGAGCTGGGTACACAGGTCCATAACCTGGAGGAAAGTTGGCTCTCCATCAACAACCAGGTCAATCACCAACTGCATCGACTGGAGAAGCTTCTAGAACACTGCACACGGTCTGTGTCAAATCCACTTAAACCTGACAGTAAACCATTGCCTTTAATAAGATATGAAGAATCTATAAGAGTGTCTTTCACAGTGTCGGGGTGTTATGTTGTCACTTTGGGGCTGTAGTCATTATGGGCATGTTGG